>NW_009613675.1:14301-19706 GCF_000690535.1 Cariama cristata
ATCACAGAGTTTTTTCTTTCTGGATCAGGACAGCTTGTCTTGAATTTGGCTGGGTCCTCAATGAGCTCAAACTCCCTCCTGGCTCTCACCAGGAATGACTGAATTCCCATCTCTTCCTGTCTTCTGCCCAGAAACTTCCTGTGTGGGCCCATTTTGTATGTCCCTGCTGGTGCCATGGTTTCTTTGTTTTGCCTGTGGAATTTCTGCACCCTTAGAGGCTTTTCTTTCTTGTAAATTAACTGGCTTCCTGATTTAGGCTTTCTTCTTTGCATACTAACTATTTAATGAATATAGCCATTAATTACCTTCTATTGTACCTATCAGTCTGGTGGGGATTTTCTGGAGCAGTGGTTCTCATCCTTTTTTAATCCATAGAAAATACAACTGTTTGAAAAAGAATCAAAAGATGTCTTAACCCTTTCAAAATATATACATGGAACATCTTATGCAGTACAGTAACAGCTCTTAACTGTGAATAAAAACAAGTTAACGTAAAATAGACAACCATTCATTATTTTTATTTTCTTCCATTTATTTGTTTGTATGGATGAAAACGTATATGCATATATTTTTCCCTTCCCCAAACTCAAATGCACTATTATTTTGTGAATTACCTGCTAATGTTCTATGGACAATCAGAGACCAAAGACTAGAAGAAAATTTTTTAGAACAGTTGGGATGACAATGGAGAAATATACATGTGCTAGGAGTATTGAACTAAATGTTGTACCTGAGCACACAATTGGATCTCTAAAGGTACTCTGAAGTCTAAAAGTGCAAATAAAGGCCTATGGGACTGTTTAAAAAGAAGTAAACCAGGTAAAAGTAAAGGTAAAGGTTCAGGCAAAAGGAATAAGAGAAAGAGAAAGAGAAAGGGAACGAGAAAGAGAAAGGAGAAGTGAAAAGGAAAGGGAAAGGGAGAAGGAGAGGGAAAGGGAAAGGAAAAAAGGAATGGAAAGGAAAAGGGAAAGGGAGAAGGAAAAGGAAAGGGAAAGGTAAAAGTGAAAGGGAAAAGTAAAAGAAAAGTAATAGGAAAGGAAAAGGAAAAGGGGAAGGGGAAGGGAGAAGGAGAAGGAAGAGGAAAGGGAAAGCGAAAAGTAAAAGGAAAAGGAAGGGGAAAGGGAAAGGGAATGGGAAAGGGAAAGGGAAAGGATGGGAGAGTTCATAATAAGCAATAGCTCTTTCACATAGTCTAGATAGTATTTTTACTTAGTATGTATGCATGTCTTGCACTTGTATGGGCAAACAAATATTTATGTGCAGAACTGAAAAAATCAATGAGCATGTTTCGAGTAGTTTTTCAAAAATCTGATTCATCATGGTTATCAATAGTAGCTTGGAAGAAAATTTACTTCTTCCAGATTCTAGGTTAAAATTTTCTTGAAAAAATGTTGTTTGTGAATATCTGCTTGCATTACAACCACTATTTGATGTAACCATATTTGTAGTCTTTGTGGCAATTTGGATGTTCTTGGCAAGTTATTTGTGGTACCTAAAGATGTCACTTGGTTCCAATTTGTTCTCTTAGCTTTAAGTCAGCTCACAGGTTTCCATCTCTGTTTCTCCCATCCTTTAACCTCCAGGCTTTTTTTTCTAGAGAAAAAAGGTTTGTGTACACCTTTGGGATAACTAAGCTTACGGCTGAAAACATTTAGCATTTCCCTTAATACAGAAAACATGGGATGTAGCATTCCATTCTTAAAGTCGAGTACTCCTGGGACATGAAGTTTGTCACCTACTCCTAGTCTGCCAAAAATAGGTGATTCTTGTATGATTCACGGGAATGAAGGCTGGGAAGTCAGCAGATTTTCTGAGATGCAGGCTGTAGGAGACAAGAAACTACTATAGTTTAATATCCTGTAGACAGTACTATGTGATATTGCTTCAAATATATTCATTGGCCTGGTCAGTGAGGTGAAGTTGCTGAATAACCACGGTGTGGATAACTGCAGGAAGCCAGCAGATCAAAGAGCTCTCCACTGTTTAAAAAGCCCTTCTAAGGAGAGAAAGGAGTGGAGAATGAGGTCAGTTCTTAGATGCCGATCCTGTTGAGAACAGACAGTGATGGAAGAGAAGGGATCCTCTGGTGAAGGAAACCAAAAGTTAGTTTTTTTCTTGTAGATCTGCTCAATGCAGTTCTTTATTCTCTACCAAAACGAAAACTTCCATTGTGTCCTCACTGACATCAGGCCTTACATGTCTAATTTATCTGCATTTTTTATATTGTTTATTTTGATACCAGGAAGCTTGGTGTCAACCCATTAGGTGAATAAATGTTAAAAGTGTGCTCCCTCTGGAAGAATGAAGCAGTGTGGTTTTGCGCAAAGACAGAGCCTCAGTCTCTTGCCTGTCTAGGTTCACATATTCTCACACTCATACCTTCTTTTCCTCTGTATATGGGTGAAAAGGTCCCAGAAAAGAAACTGTGTTAAGTCAGAGAATCTGTTAGTAAACTCCCAGTATAGCTGCACAAAATGATCAGCAGCTGTAACCCAATTAAATGCAGCAATTTCACAGTACACTACTGCTCACCAGAGAGTATATACTGATATTCTCCGAGTAGTCAGCCAAACCATTTTGTACCAGCGCTTGCAAACTTCTCCTCAGGAATATTTAACATTTGGCTAGAGCTCCTCAAACACAAAGGGAAGATGAGAGGGAAGAGAAAAAACAAAGGAACACATGCAACGAGAGCCAATTAGTAAGTAAATCCACTCTGTCTCTTGAACACAAAGTAATAGTTTCACAGGTGTGCACAGAAAAACTTGCAGTTATAACATAACTAGAAGGTTAACTATTTAAAAGGTCGTGTCAAGGAACATTTAGATTAGGGTAGCCTTTCTTCTTCAGTTCAAAGCTCCTGCTGCTGGTTTATGAGTCCAAAGTGAGGAACCAAGCTATTCCTTGTTTAATGTGATCATTTTAATAGCTAAGCCATTTCTAACTTTGCTTTTATAGATAGCATGGCTCCAGCCTCTGCTGATCTGGATGCTCTTTTGCTTACCCATATGTGTGTGTCATAAAAGTAAGTATTTGGCTACCAATTACTGGGGTGAGGAAAAACACCCCAAAATATGCTGATGCAAGGCTGAATTTACATATTTTGCAACAATGCATTCACTATTAGACGTGCTAGGAAACATCTTTTTTTTCTAATAAATCGTTTTCAAAATGGTATAAAAACATTCATACAAACATCTGATTATGTGAAAGAAAATTTTAAAAATACCTTTGTTTATTAATTTCCTTTTATAACTGAAACTCCATATCTCACCTACTTTTACGTACTGTGATTTTTGTTCTGCTCACCAGCCAGACAATTAATCTCAGGAAGGCTCATCATGAAATGTGAAAAGCAGAACTCCTGCATTTCCCCATCAGTGAAGAAGACCATTTAAAGTCATGTGTCTACTGTTCATGTATCTCCTGCTGGAATCACTTATTGGCAGTCGTCTTGCAAACATGGGACTCAAACAGAGGATCATATAATATTTGCGCAAATTATAAATGTCCTCATAAAGGATATAGATAATATTCTCCTGTGCTTACCGTCCCTTAGCATATACTGTCTAGGATTGCAGCTCTGTGCAAAGACAAATCTTTTGCCTGTGGTTGTGTGGCACGATACCATATATGAAGAAAAAGACATAAGAAAAGAGCCCAGATCACTGCAGATCTCTGTTGCTTCATTCTAGTTGTCTGAGGCAGATGCAAACCAGTAACCTCTTTAAACTTGTCAGAGCCTTGACTGCATCAGTGGTGCTCAGTTGCTGCTTAATTGACGTACTTCATGATATTCTGAACACCACATGGACTAGGAGTCACAGACTTACATTTGAGGAGATGAAACACCAGAAGACAGGGATTTCTGTCCTGAATTTTGTTTCTGTAGAATGTCCTTGTTCTATAATCACTCATTTCTGTAAATAAATCACATAACACTCGCATCCCAATAAACTGGTATTTACCAGCCTGAGGTTATCAACACTATAGTTTTCCCCGATTTCTTTATGTCCATATGGTAAAGTCCTAGTATAAATTTTATTTTATCCTTTACAGACCTCTGTTTCAGTTCATTTTAAGTGACTAATTTGCCTAAATAGCCTTCAGTTTGCCTTGGAACTTTTTCAGCTGAACATGGTAAGAAAATAAAAGAATATATACGATCTATTTAAATAATTGCCCCTTAACATCTCTAAAACTATGCAGAATATTTTTTTAAGCAACAATAATGCCCAGTACTGATTTTCTGCCTATTTTTGTCCTCTGTCCTCATTTCTGTAACCGAGCCCACTGTCATCTGGTAGAAATATTTACCAGTTGGATCTGAATTGGCCTGGTAACAGTGAGAACACATCTGGAGTCTAGACTCAGCGGCTCTATGGGCAGGGTCATATCTCTGTGCTACATCAGCCCCAGCGCCTATTTCTGTTTACATAGGTGGTGTGCGGCATCATCTGTTTCAGCTGTCAGACACTGCCAGCCCCCTGTTCCCCCTAGTCGCCGAGGGACCGGCCCCCTCCCCTTCTCCCTGACCCTCTGCTGTCCCACCACCGTCAGCTGGAGACAGGAAGCAGGGGACCTCTGGCATGCACAGGGGGAGAGGAGGGGGAAGAAAATCCCTGGAACCTATAAAATCTAGCATTATCAGCGTATTGGAGCCATACTTCAGCTCCATGGGATTCAATTGAGAGGGGTACCTTTGTCTGATACAGGAGGAGGCTATGTCAAATATGCAAGGGACAGAATAATCTCTTGGTACATGAGGAAGTGTAGTCTAAATTCTTTTAAAACTCTTTTGGTTTCATTTATTTTCCTCTTCTCCTAATTAAAAGCGTGTGCTTCAACCCCTTCGACTTCATAACTAGAAAGTATACTAAAATGTTTTTCTGAATACTACTGTTTACCTCAAGGAAGGGACTAAAATAGGCTTAGAAAGTATATCATGATACAATATGTAGTCAAAAAAGGTTGCTATGACAAGAATTTTGTCTCATAATAGCCCTGACATATTTCAGTTTCTGTAATGTGTGAGACTCTGTGTGTGTGTGTGTTTGTATATGAGTCAGGATGTTTGGAGATAAGAACAATTATACAAGAAAACTTCATTATTGCTTCTTTAAAACAGTATGATGGGATTTTCCTTTCATCACTGCAAAATGAACCAGTCCCAAAGAATAGGAACTATCTCATCAAAATAATACTACGTTGTGGTAGGCTGACCTTGGCTGGATGCCGGGTGACCACCAAGCTGCTCTGTCACTCCCCTCCTCAGCAGGTTGGGGAGAAGGAGAAAATAAGATGGAAAAAACTCATGGATTAAGTTAAAGGCAGTTTAATAAAGCAAAAAGAAAGGCTGCACATGGAAGCCAAGCGAAAGATTTATTCTCTGCTTCCCATCAGCA
>NW_009613676.1:0-47831 GCF_000690535.1 Cariama cristata
CCCCTGCCCAGCCGCAGGCCGCGGTGCCCTTCCCAGGGCCTCACCCCCCGGAGCAGCGACGGCAGCCTCCTTTGCAGGGGCTGTGCTTGCTGTGCTTTCTTACCTACCCCACGTGTTAGAAACTCTCATGCCGGGAAGAAGGGGGAGACTTGGCACGCTGCTGGGGTGGAAGTGTCCCATTCCAGATGGGGACCCCCTAATCCTCCTGGGGATGCTCTAAAAGAGCAGGTCTGCAGAGAGCTCTGCTCCACTAGCTCACTCCCAATTCTCACATGCACTGCCGTGCGCTCTTACGCTGCTTTTAAGAGGAAAGCCGTTGCAAAAGACACTTTAAAAAATTCCCAATCTATTAGTGTTTCTGAAAAAAAAGTATGACTATATGAAGGAGAGAACGGACTTTCATTGAGGCTTGTGTAATTCGTCTTGGATAATGGTTTTTCTTTTCATAAACACCTCGTGTGTAGAACAAGAACATAAAGCACCACCAAGATGGCAAACTCCTCTTATTTGTGACTTAAAGGATGCTCCAATTCTTTCCCCACCAATGCCTTTGAAAGGCTGGTACATTCAAGAGAATTCAAAATCTGGACATAAAACCCCATACACATTTATTTTTAGCAGTATTGTGACTACTCATTGTAAAAGAAAATAAAGCATTAAACGATTAGTTAAGAATATAAATCCATACAATGAGCATTTAGGGTCCAAGATACACATCATACATCTCCAGTGAGCCAAGCAAAGTTGTCAAGGATGCAGAGTCTTACGAATTCCAAACGGAGTAGATTAATTGATTTTTTTTTTTACATGTCTCTTAGGTAAATACATCAGCTTAAAAATAGTGTGGGTATCCTAGAGACAGATCTAAAGACAGCGGTCTCATTTCAAAGAGCTGCTTGGTAAGCTCCTCATCCTAGAAAATGTTTAGTGCTCCACAAAGAGCTTCCTAACAGTGGGAGTACTCGCAAGAGCAAGCATTATTCCAGTTTGCAAACACCCAGCATCAATATCTTTCAGCAAAAGAAACCAGTTGTCTGGGCTCCTAAATCATCCTTAAGCTTTTAATATTTGTTCAGAACAAGAGACTTACCACGAGCTTTGCTTTACAGTTCTCACATACACAACATTTAGCAGCAAAATGTCCCCAAACAACACAGTAACACTTTCTGCCAAACTTTAGCATGTTTGAGAAAAAGGCTCATGAAACAAGCTCACAGAGTACCCTGGCTCATCATAGATTTTCGTGACCATAAAATACTACATTCAAATACAGAATAAGCCAGGGGTCAAACAAGTTTCTGCAGACATTCTTCTGCCTTGAAAGCTCAGTGAGAGATACGTTAATGTACAGGGTGCAGGGGAGCTTTGTTGACTGCACAAATTAGTCACAATGTTCACAACAGAGCTCTCCTGAATGTCTTTATTTCATTTCAAACACGCATCTGTGTGTCTCCCCTATGCTGCAAGGCTTAATCTAAATTTGGAGTGCAAGTGCCAAACGAGGGGACTGGGTTGATCAGATTTGTCTTATTTCCCAAGATGTCCATGCTTCATTGAGCAGTTCTGTCTCCAGTACTTGCCAGTGCTCAGTGTGCCCTGGGACTTGCACTTTGACAGCAACAAGAAGAAAAGTCCTGGGGTCTGGTTGGGCACCTTTGTCCCCTTTCAATCCTGCCCCAAAGCACCCCTTCGTGTCATCCTTCTCCCGCTGGGGCATGGGTGAGTGACACCCACCCCACGGCTGGTTCACCTCTGCTCCCCTCACACCTGGGAGGGCTTCTGCCCCCAGCTCCCACCCCTCTCACAGACCCACAGACCCTGTGATCTGCACTGCACAGAGATTTTAAGAGATTTTCACAGAATCACAGGATCGATTTGGTTGGAAGAGACCTCTGGGATCATCGAGTCCAACCTTAGCCCTAACACCACTGTGTCAACCAGACCACAGCACTCAGTGCCACGTCCAGTCTTTTCTTAAACACCTCCAGGGATGGTGACCCCACCACCTCCCTGGGCAGCCCATTCCCATCCCTAAAGGGAAGCATTTTAAAGGGAGGAGAGGGATACATAGGAACAGGTAACCCTGGGATTCAGTGAGAGCTGAGCCAGACTGCAGGGCTGTGAGCTTCTCTCCTAATGATTCCCTTCTGCTCACCCTGTCCCCTTCCTCCTCTGTGAGACCCTGTGCCCTGTGGGTCTCCAGCTCCTCAGCAGGATAGTGAGGAGCCTCACTAAAAGTATTCTGTACTTTTCAGGTTTCCTGAACAAAATCCATGCTTTAAACTTCCAGAAAACTCTCCCAGGAGCACCTCCCAAAGAGGAGTTGGTTGGTTCAGCACTATTATACGTCCCAAATCAAATCAATATCCTATTTCTTCCATTGAACAACTTTGGTTCCCATTCCCCATAGCCTTTTTATCTCGACCACGACTTAATGAGTCCTCATAAAAATGCATGGGTCTGCGTGCGTATGTAAAAACTTGTTTCCAGTCTAATTCGTACTCTCAGTGAATTGCTCCAAGTCTTCCTGCAAGTCTCTCTGTGATTACCCAGCAAAAATTGTTTCTGCTGCACCCTCCTGGGCTGCTGCCTGCTCTCAGGATGGGCACACACATGGTCCCCACTGGGGGAAAGTGTGCACTAGTGAAAGGGGCCCTAAAGTTACCAGATTTCATGGCAACTTTAAAGCTCTCTGCTGGAGCCAAGCATTGTAAATGAGAAGTCTTCCCCAGTGCGTTTGCAGGACACGAACCACAGCACTGCTACGGGAGGACTGAGGCGTCCTCATGTACACTGCTCTCAGGAACACATCCCTTTTCTCTTTCTGTGTTTTGCACTAGTTTTTCACAGCAGCAAGTTTATAAGCCTGTGCCACATAAAGGTGTTTGCTGTTATTTCCCTGGGTTCAGAGTCCTTAAACTATACTTTAAACTCACCGTCAATGTTTTCACTGTATTGCTATTCCGTAAGTCATTAATCACTGGGAATGACAGTCTGTTTAATGGAATAAAATGCTCGCAGACAGTTCTCTCTATGGCAGCTTACACCTCTGTTTTTTTTCACGCAGGAGGTGGTACCTGTTGCAGCTGAGGGCTGCAGCGAGCCTGCGGCAGCTCCCAGCTCCCCACGCGGGGTGGGCAGGACAGAGCAGGACCGGGGTGGCTGTAGCTCCCTCCTACTGCTCAGCCCCTGTTTCTGCCAGTGGACGTGGTTATTTCTCTGCCTCCCTGAACAGCTCGAGCGTTGTGTGCATACAGCACAAAAATACACTCATATTAAGATGCCTTATGTGGGTAGGTTGTTCTGGAGGGGAAAACCAAACCAATTACCAGCAGTTTAGTTCTAGAGCAAATCATAGTCCAGTAAAAAAGTTTTACTGGACACAGCAATTTAAAAACACAGCTTGGATACAGTGTGAAGGTAAAGTTGCTAAGGCCTTATTTCCCTGGGTTGGCAAAAAACCCTTCTCATCAAAAACTAGGGGTTGAAGAGGAGGGAGGGAAGGAAGACTAATAAATGCATTGAGACAGGCCATTCAGAGGTTGGGTCTCCAGTCCCAATCATTTATTACATTTTTTTGCCAGTCTGATTACTGCAAGGCCATCTGTAGCTCAGGCAGAACACTTAAAAATATACCTATTCTATATTATACACCTACTCCATTTTCCCCTGTCCCTTGCAAATGTACTTCTTTCCTAAGGAAGCATATCTTAAAAGACAGGCAGTCCTTAATTCAAACACAGTGCAATTGTAACAGCTCTTTAGTATTCATAATTATTTTTTAGAAAAAAATCATTCTATTATAGATGTACACAGAAGAGTAAAACCTGTAATATGAATGAGGACACAGCACATTAAAAATGTAAATTAAGAATTAAATAGCAAAACAATGGAGTTCTGCCAATATTTTTATAACCATACAAATTGCTCATCAGTATCCAGTGTCATGTTGGCAGATTTGTTCAACAGGGAGTATAAAGCCAGAGACAAGATGATGGACTATCCTTTCTAAAGGATGTACTCTCGGCGCTGTCCTGACTGGTACGCATTCTCGTGCTTTAAAACAGAGATGAACACACTTGGAGCATGAGCGATGTGTTACAAAAAGGAGCTTTTTTTTTTTTCCCAGGTTGTGAAAAATTGGACTCCTCTGCTTTATGCACATTCATCTGTAAGCTTTTGTCATCAAAAAAGCAACAGTCCCCGTTATAAAGCTTCCCAAAAAGCACTGTTGTCAAAACATTACTATATGCTCGAAGTCCTTTTCATTTCAAAGCACGTGGAGTGTAGTGAATGCAACATTTTTATGCCAGCACCATCGTGCAAAGCACTTAAATTCCCACACCAGAAGAGCAGAGTTTACCAATAAGATCTGTGTATAATGCATTCCTGTTTCCAGGTCTGCTCAAGAAATAATCTCACGCACAGGATTTTAACACTTTGAGCAAACACCAGAGTTTTCAATGAAACTGCAAGGGGGATGTGAGCCCCACACGTCCTACCTGGGAGGAAGGCCAGCTCTCCTCCTCATCGCGCTGATACGGGCTGTGACTGCAGCCACGTGTGGGGCAAGTCTGGGAAGCCTCCATTTGGCTCTTTCAAGGAAACCAAGGAGAGAAAAGGCAGCATTTAAGACTTGAGATTCCTACTTATAAAGCAGGAATTGATTTCTCACCGTGAAATTATTTGTCCCCATATCACTGGTATAACAGTTTCTTGGAGAGCAGAAAGCTGGGATTTTTAGCTGTGTAACTGGAGCCTTCACATCACCCGACTCCGCACACAGATGCCCTTTTCCCTTTACATAGTAACGAACAGCAGAAAACTAATTTATGACCCAGACACTTTCTCATCAGCATAACTTTTTCACACGGATCAGGTGAATGTCAGCACTCAGTCAAGGGCCCTATGTATCCTTGCCATGTAGGTAATAGGTCCTGATTACGCTGTAAAATGGTGCTTTGCTTTAATAAATTAAAATGTGAACTACAGCATATATCCACATGCTTAGTACAGATTCATGGTTTTAGTACTGATTTTCACCAACTGACTGAGCAAATCATGTGTTCCCAACCACAGCAATGGCCACAGGAGGAAAAAAATGGGATGGATCCTGTTACTCCTGGAGCCTCTCTATCCATCTCCCTTTAAAGTGTAACTCTATTTATCTATCTGTTTTGCTGGAGGGATCTTTGAGCAGACATCCAAGGGACTACTGCTTCCACCAGTGTCATGGCTCCTACCCTCTCCCTAACAGCACCTGGAGACAAATACTCATTAGTGACAAAATCAGGTGTCAGCGCAAGGTAAGACAGGGTTACTAATGAGGAATGAGGCAGAGCAGATCATCTCCTTGCTCATGCAAAGTCAAAGGCCATCCTGGCAATCAAAGGCAGGGTCTCTTAAGAGCAAAGTCTCGCAGGAGTAATACATCATAGAGCTTTGATTTTCATAACAGAGTGATGAGGAAGAGGGAAGGCTAATTTAGCCACACTTACTCTTTGAGAGATGCAAGTTACAGAGAAGAATGTGGATTGTTCCTTGCCATAGAATTAATTTCATGGCTGAAATTCACCTTGGGGCACAGGCAAGCACCATGCGAAAAACCCAGGAGGAGCATTGCAAGCCAATGTCATACCCTAGGGTTGCCTGACTCGCAGGCCAGCATGCTGCGGCGCTGGGGTATCCGTCCCACTGGGCCAGCACTGGCTCTGCCACAGCCGGGCAGCAGGACATCCTGCCAGATTTTCAGAACAGAGAGTCAGTGACAAAGTGGCTGGCAGCAGCTGCATGAGAAGGACGGAGTGCAGAGGCCTCACCCTGCCAGGAGGGACAGCACTTTCTGACAGCAGATGTGACCTCCCTGGGGTCCCTCCGATCCCCCCATCTCCCACTACCCCTGGGACATCCAGTCAGAAGAGGTTTGCATCCAACCAGCGCATCTTGACTGATCAGTAAAAATGAAAAAAAAAAAAGGACGTTCATAATGCACGACTGCTAAACAATTCTTAGAGATATACACTGATGACATTTTAAACCCCAATGCAAACACTACATAATTCATGATACTCACTATATCAAAGCACACTGGAAAATGGATGTGTTGCTTTTCTCTCAGGAACTTGAATTTCTATATTATTAAAACAGTTTGGGAGGTGGGAGGAGGAACCTGATAGATTTAAGGTTTATACTTTTCTCCTAGTACATTGCCAGGAAGATAAAATATTTAGTGGCTTCATATTCCCTAACCATATTTTTGACAATATGCTTCATGCTCTATTTGCCACAAAAGTTGTGACACTGCAGTCAGTCTTCAGAGAATAAAATATGCATTTTTCATGGCCAAAGATCAAAAAAATCTCATTTTTTATTACCCTGCCATTGGTTAAGTCAAGCTCTGATAATTAGGATATTGGATATTTATGAGGAGCTATTCTGCCTTTATTACTGCTTTAGGTGCCTGTTGACAGATGCAGCAAGACAATTTACATTGATATGTGAATTTGCCAGTATTGCGGTAATAATATCCAAGTCTAAGTCTATTAGAAAAACGGTCCATATCTCACTCTTGGAATATATATTTTCAATTAATTCTGTTTTTGTAGCATTTCCTCTGGCATGCTGTCATTGAGGGTTTCTATCATTTGTTTGTGCTCTGATCAAATAGTAGCTCAAATTAAAGTCCAGAGAGTAACTTGATGAAAGCAGGTTATTAGATTAGAAAGGCAGAATGAACCACTATAATCTCCTAGTCTGACCTGCTCAATAAACACAGGCCATAGGACTCTCCCTCTGAATCGATCCCTGCTGCCGTTGCAGCATGGAGGAAGGAGGGGAGAGCAACTCCTTCCCGACATCACGCCGGAGTGCCGAGACTCAGTGACACAGAGCAAGTGACCAGAACCCGGGCAGGTGAGGGGAGAAGGCACGGCTCAGTGCCAGTCTCTCTTCCCTGTGTACCCCCTCACTGTTGTTTTTTTACTTCTGAAATTTCACTCAAGCAAGGACTGAAGTCTGCTTACAAATATTTACTTTCATTTAGAGGATGCAGGCTGCCATGCATTTCACACCATGCTCTCTCAAGCTGTCCCTCATCTCCTTGTAACTGCAAACAATTACTTTTTTTTTATCCCAAAGAAATTTTCAGGCTTACTATTGATGCTCTGTGATAAAAGCGCACTGATCCATTCCCAGTTAATCTATGTCTATTCTACAAGTAAATGGTTCAATACTTCCTCTAATGATCTGTACATTTCAGATTTACTTATGCCTGAAAAAGCTCCAGCAGAAGTTTATGTGAGCAGAACCATAAAATCAAGCATGGAGCAATATATAATTGCAGTGGACTATATGCTTGAGACCACCGCTTTAAGCAGAGCTGAGTAAAACCTTAATGCCTTCAATTACAGACACTTGAAATGTCCTGCCTGTCTCGAGCATTTCCAGGGAGGAACAAGACAGAAGGAAAGCTGTATCATTACAGCCTTGGCATTTACTCACATCAACATCATACACCTTTCCTGCTTATTGCCAAGAACAGTTCAGTGACTTCTAGAAGTGTTATACCCCCAGAGACAGAAGGCAAATTTGACCCTTACAGCTGAAATGACTCAGGGCCCCGTATCGCACAAAAGCAGCCCAGGCACATAAAGAGCAAAAAGCAGCTTACCCTTCTGGCTGAGCCCTCAACGAGCCTCTGGAGAGTTTCTTAGTGTGAGGGAGGAAAGGGTGCCACAAAAGGAAGGTGAAGAGCAGCAGTACCGACTTTTAAAGTGGGAAGTTCAGGGTAATTTATTCTAGCAACAGTCTCTCTCGACAGTTCTCCCCTTCACCATCTCACCATTAATCCGGAAGGTCCTCCTTACTCAGGATGATGGTGAAAAAAGAAGTTTTAAATCACACATCCTTTGCACAACCTGGCAAATTAGGGCTAACCACTCTAAATAATTGTGTTTTATTAATAGAATATTTACAGCACTTAATGGTGCTTTGGCATTTTGCTGTAACAGTTAACACATTTTTTCCCAGGAAGACTTTTAAATTAAGCCACATTTTTTGTTTTGCTCTGACTTCCACCTGAAACATTCTTCTGGGTCAGAGATATTTACAACATGGACACTTAGAAAAGAGCTTAAAAGGGATAGGCAGGTGAAGAATAACACTGCTTCTAACTTGACCTTTAATATGTTTTCAGAGGGCTTTAATACATTCTCCCAAGTTTGATAGTGACTACACTCCTTTGGCCTCACTGAGGCGGTGCTCTGTCAGCTGAGGTAGGTGTGGAGGGGAACATACACATGGGGAAAGCAAAGAGCAGTGTTTAACCCTACCATACAAGTTACATTTGAATAAGCTTTCCTCAGCTCTCATGCTCTGTCAAGTCCACAGAGATCCTCCAAGAAAGAGAAAGGACAGGCAGAGAATGTAGGAAAGGAAGACTGAGCAGGAAGAAGCCCCAGTTTAAATAATTTGATTTATTCATAATAGCCAGCCTTAGCGTGGCCACACAAAGGACAATGCAATGGCACTGTTACCGTTTCTCTTCCATAATACATTTATTTTGCATTAATTTGCCTGATCACATAAGTTATCATAATAAGAAAACAGATTTTGCTCTTGTGCTGTATCTTCTCCTTCAATTGACAGGAATAAGTTGGGCAGGGCAGAAGCTGTGGCCTATGTTTAAAGGTGTAGTTATACCCAGGTAAGCGCTTAACCAAGCAAACATCACAAAATTAATGACAAAAAACAGATTGTATGTGGGAGTTGTTAGAATTCAATAATATTGCAGCACATGGATTTCAGAGATCAACAAGGAACAAATAAAGGGAACACAAAGCAAAGCATCACCACTAGGACCCAGCTTGCTTTCTCAAGGCTGAAGCATCCATTAGTTATAGTGTGTCACGAAGATGCCCAATAACTTTTCTGTGAGTTACTACCTTCTGAGGTCCATGTTATTACACATTAGGCGCCCAAACTGAAAGAAGTCTGGAATGAGATTAAAGCTATCAAGCTTCAAAGACACAGGAAAGTCTATCCACAAATCTGGAGGAAGAGCAGAAGAAATTAAAAGGAGTAGACCAGAAGTTATTTTGTATGAGTTTCTCACTTGCAGAAGTACCTTTGGAAGGTGAGGTTGTACAGGCTTCTTCTACTTGGCAGACAGGATTTTTTTTTCCTAGTATGAGAAAAGCCAGTGTAAGATGTGTTTTTAAATAAAGTAATTGATTAAGGTTAGCTTTTCTTTTATATCTGATTAGATCAAAAAGTCACATCTGAAAGAGGTTCGACAGCACTCAGATCTCACTAGCACATCGATTTGCTGCATGTTAAAGAGAAGTTCAAGTTAACAAAATGAAGAAAAGTTTGAAGCTCTGTGGCCATGAACAGCGAGGAGCAGGGTTGCGAGGACACAAGCTATGGGAGAGTAGTCCGTGGGGACCACATCACTGTGCACGCAGCATACCTGAGACCTGGGGTGACCCAGGAGCGTTATGCTCTGCTGAGCTAAAGCAGGTGCCGCTTGTCTTGCTGCTTTTGTGCAGGCGCAGATACACACAGCACTAATAGCTAAAGATTAGCATAATTTCTCAGTATTTCAAGATTCCTGTCTTACGGCTCCCAGAGGGAAACTCACCCAGCAGCCACGAGCTATGCCAGGAGCCATGGGACTGTGATCAGTATTCAGGCACAATGCAATAATATCTTCTTATTCAGTGGTAACACCATCTTTTGTTTTAAAATTTTAACTTCTACTTAGGCAGCATATTCTGTTGGTCAGTTTGTGAACAGCCTGAGCCCATCCAATAGAAGACCTAAGCACACTGTAAGCCCCAAATAGCTTGTGCTTGGAGAAAGCATGAGCCACAGGCTGCCTCCTGCAGACCTCCAGCCTCTGCAGAGACCTTCAGTTGTGACAGTGATGCACTGAGAGCTTCCAACACTAGAGCCAGCGGCGTGTCCAAGGCAAGCTAAACACCCAGCCATTCCTCTAAAAGGCAATTTGAAATCTACCCTGCAAGGTGCACGGGGCAAAAAACGCTTAATTCTGCAAAGAGACTCAATCATTACAGCTCAGGCATGAGAGGTGCCAGTATTGAGAGCAGCCATGAGCTTCTGCACCACGGTAGTTGTCTGACTGCTACTGAGGGCATGCGAGGGAGGAGCAGGCACTTTGAGTCCCACTACAGGCTTTGCTTGGGATAATGTCAGCATTTGTGTTTAACCCCTTTCTGACCTCTGTGTAAAATGAAGGTGACTGGAAGCAAAGCAGAAATAGTAATGAAACAGTTCATTGCTCAGTTCACAGTAAGCAAGGACATCAGAAACTTTCATTATAGAAACCAGCAGCTACAGTAAGATCAGTCTATTTGATGTTTGAATTAGAGGTTAAGGGCGGAGGAAAAGGAGAATTTCGCTGTCTGTGATAAAACTCATCCCTCTCTCTGGATACTGCTAAGCCACCCCTGGCAGGGATGGACTTTTATCCCTGGCTCAGACTTCTGAAGAACAAATCTTTTTGCATTTTGAATGCACCAGATGGTATGCCTTTACAAAACTGGCCTCCAGGGAATATACCTCTAAAATCCCTTCCTGCAAGGACTTCACTACCCCCCCACCCCACCACCCCACCCCCTGCCAAATGACTCAGTTCAGGCACTGTGTAATGCAGGACAGAAGCATACGCCTTTCCTTTGGCAATTGCATTGTGTTATGCTATTAAGAAATATGCCCAATCTGCCTTCTTTTCAGTTCAGTATATTGTACTTCTCCTAGATTGATGTATACCTCAGACCAAATAGTTCCGCATGGCCTAGACTGGGGTAATTGGATTACATTTATGTGAAACCCAAAGTGCTAGACGTTCTCAGGGGTGATTTTCTTTTTCAGACTGCCATTAGAGTCCCAAGGAAATCACGTACAAAAGCCTGAACTAATCTCACATTAAACAGGATTTTTTTTCCGATCAAGTTGCACAGGGAGGTTGACTTTTAATGGGAGTTGTGCAGCAGAGAGACTATGACAGAGAAAAAAATTCCCAAACTCTTTACCCCAAGGGAAGAACTTCAGAACAAGAGAAGTGAGGAAATCTGTGTTAATGCCCACACATGTGCTCAAGCTCACCCTGCTGTGCCCACAGGTGCTGGTAGCTGGTAATTCAGGCAGTGGCAAAAGCCAGGATAATTGGACTCTACTGTAGCAAATAAAACACACTTACAGAGGAGTCAGAAATCATTATCTCTACAGTGCAGAAGTGTCCGAGGCATAGGGAGAGTGTACAGCTTGAACAAGGTCACTCAGCGGGACCACCGAGGATCAGAGCCTGAGCCTCAGACCCCATAGCCAGGGGGCAAGTGCATTTACAGCTGATGGGTGCTGGGAAGATAAGCTGACAAGTTATTGGCAAATTTGCTGATCTAACTTTGCTGTCACAGTGGAAGAGGAAAAAGTCCTCCATCTTGAACATAATAAAGGAAGATACTTGTGACATATTTGGAATGCCTGAGATAGTCATGATATGTTTTGAATGGCTACTGTGAAAGGCCCAAGGATGGATTGAGATGTGCCTGCTAGGAAACACTGGGTGCAATCAAGACTGCCAGGTCAGAAAGCGTACCTATCACTCCTCGTTCCCAAAGGACAGGTATTCTCACAGAGCCTGGATCTGCACCCTGTGGCTGGCTCAGGACCAAGGTGATTTCTTTGAACTGTATAATTAGTGAACTGTAAATAACCATTTTGGACTGTGACAGGATTTTTTTATATTTCCAAAGGGAAAAGATATTCTTGCTTGGAAATCCAATTCAGAAAACCTTTTCAAGACTACTCTGAAGCAGAGGGGAGAGCATTCTTTCACGGACATGAGGGGTATTAACAATTTTCCATTATCTTACTAATTGTCTCATAACATCCCAGCAGCATTTATTTTTCTTAGTGCAATGCAACTGAATTACATCTGAATGGGGAGTAATTAAACTAGTTTGCTCTTCTTATTTAGTCTCCCTCGCAGACACAGACCTAATTTGAGTTTATCTTAAATGCTGTTGCCATAGTATGTACTGTACTTGGGGCTGAACAACAGGGAACATGGAGTAGTACTTTAACCTGCAGGGCAATTTGGGAAAAGAAACACATAAGAATCCCAGCGAAATGGAGACAGAAAGGCTCCTCTGACTGGATTTATACCTTTTTCTTTGAAGTGCAAGTCCTTCAGCAGGGAAACTATCCATTGTGTCTCAGAAATTAGCTAATTTGCAGATTTTTGCACGTGCTCACAACCCAAACTGAAAGCTATGATGGAGCCTGTAAAGACAGGGAGTGATTGGCAGAGGCGAATGAACCCAGAAACAGATGCAGAACTCTAACAGAAACCTCACATGCAGCTGGCTTATAGTTGTGGGCAGATCCAATTCAATACCGCCAAACCATATTGCGTAGGTACCTTACTGGCTGTTTGTACATGCAATGTGCCATGCCCATACACAAGCTTTGGTTTCAAGCAGACAAATACGTGTCAATTTGAAACCCAGGCCTTGTAAATCACTACAGAGAAAAGTCATGCTGTTTGGCTCCTAACTCTGGGAGAGCACTATGTGTGGGAAATAGCAGTTGTCCTTTGTCTCACAGCTTACACAGAGGCACTTTTTGGGTGGCTCCCCAACCGCCCATGGGAGAAGTCAATATGCAGGAACTTACTTGGGCTGGCTGAGCCATCCCATTCATACGTACCAAGTTTTCCTGATGTGGCTGGGCCCTGTCACCTCCCCAGGGCACCCCCAGCACTCTCCCATGCTTTTCCTCAAGGGGTGGGTGGGTGTGTGTGTGCATCTTTTAACTCGGATTTCTTTTTCCTCTTAGCATCATCTAGTTTGTCTTTCCGTCAATGGTTGATGTCATTTTTTTGTTTGGAAAGGAAATTAGTCAGAGCTCAAGGATAACAGCGGTAATTTCTGGTACCACAGCAAGTGTACACCTCTGGGCTTGTGCATGTGAGAAGGGACATCAGTGTGTATTAGTGGGCATTCGGAGTGTCACCACAGATGTGATACAACCTGGAGAGCCCCAAAACCAGGCTGTGCCCTCAGTTCTTCCTTCTCCCCTGCCTCAGATGGGTTTGCCGTTTATGGGGTGGAAGGAACAGGGGACACCTCAACAGTTGATTTTGCAGATCAGACCAAACCATCACAGCAATGTCTTTTGGCTTTATCTTCTTGATATATTAGGGTCTTCATATTCCTAAGTGCTGAGCTAAAGAGACCAAGAACTTTTATTTTAATCTTTGTGAGGAAAAAAAATATTTTTAAACAACAAAATTGTTGTTTTAAGTATCTCCAGTTTGATGAGAAAAAAAAACTGAGCTTCAGTTCTGAAACAATTGGATGATCTTTTTTCCCCCAATCCCCCCTCCTCCTTTCCCTCATGATCCCTCCTTATAACTGCATGGTCACCACACCCTCAGCCCCATTGCAGCTCTTAACAGGGAGTGGAGGAACGCGGGAGGGAGGATAGGATGAGAACTAAAACACTGAAGAAATGGAAGAAGTTACTCCTTTCACTGGCAGATTTTCTAATAAAAGCACACAGAGGATTTTTCTTTTTTAGGTTTTAAAGACAGCCCTATAGCTCAAACAAGTCCTAGCTTCAAAATGGGAATCAAGGAGGGTTGATCTTTCATCAACCTGTCAAAATTCATTCCAGAATAAGCTGCTAACAAGGGCTGGACAAGTCACGTATGAACGGGAAGAAGGAAAAAATCTAGCACTAGAAGTCATAGACAGAAGCTTGTTGGACCGTGCATACCTTACTAAAAAACAGGATGTAGAAAGTAACTAGCCCAGTAAATTACTTTTGGTTTAAATGTTGTGTTTCTCAATTTGCTCCAAACTGGAAAAACCCTGATAATTTAAAACATTCTTCTTAAAACTGAGCAACAAATTAAACTCAGACTTACACAGTAAGGATGTTTAACTTGGTAGTTATCATTAAGAATATTTTCTATAAGAAATATGGTAATATGACAGTAGATGTAGCATTGACAAATTTACCTATAGATCTGTATTATGACAAGCGTGAAAATCTATCTACACTATAATACAGCTCTTCATAATAGGTTTTGATAGTTGGATATGTAGAAGCTGTCACGAATACAAATGGAGGGAAACCCTCTTTCCAGCTATTCTGCAACACAAATCTTTTTGTGTGTCATTGAAATAATTTCTGCTGCTTTTTAAAAGAAAAGAAAAAGATACTGGGAAGGTTATTCTTCTTCCAGCTACACCATTTGAAGTTGTTGTCCAATCTTTCTATAGCAAAACCACAGAGGACCTGAGGGCATAGTCCCTGAGTGTAAGGGTTACAAATTTAGCAAAGTTATTGCTAGTAAACATATTTATTTCAAAAGGTGTAAAGAACGAAACTTGTTAAATAAAATCACAGTGATGGTGCCATTGAGACAGAACAACTTAAAGTAGGGGCTGGGGGAATTAAATTAAATCCTATTTACTTTTGATTTGAAGGAAGAAGGGGAGAATGAGGGACAGAGTTTGCTACTACTGAGCACCGAGAAAATTGCTGTTTGCTCCGTAACTGTGAAGAGGTAAAACTACCTTCCATTTTAGAACCCTAATTGCAAGCAGGTTAAATAATAAATAACCCTGGCCAGACTGTAAGCAAAGTATATGCATATACTTTGGTGTATGGTGCTGGGGCATGGAAAAGGTGTTTTAAAAAGAAAAGTCTTAACTGGTTCTCCAAAGGAAACAAAGAGGCAGCTGGACAGGAGGATAAAAATTTGAAGTTGTAAAGGCTTTAGTTGAAGTCAGAATCCTGACGTATGAAAGGAATAAAATCTTTAGTATGCTGTGGATGGGCAATTTCCCATATAGCAAATCTTCTTCTGTCCAGTGCTTCCTGTTATTAATAGTTCTTGTGTTTTCCATTATCTTCATCTGTAACAGTTAACATGTAATATGGCTTTATGAAGCTGCCACCTCATTCTCCAACCAGAGAATTTAAAAGTCCTCTTAGGCTAGGCTCCAAAACACGAGAGCAGACAGTATTAGCTCTTCCTCAGTCACACTATGCATATACCTCCAGTCAACAGATTTGGTGCTTGTTTTCAGGTGACTGTCCTGCCCACTTGAGGAAGAGCACAAGAGCCTTAAAAAAACTGTTATGGCTAGGATGTAAGAGGGAGCCATAGATTTTATGAACATGAGACATTCCTGGCTTATAGGATTTTATAAGCTACGAAGAGGAAGTTGTCTTTGAAGCATAAAGTGGTGGACACTTTGCAATCACTTTTGTTCTTACAGGCATTCAAGGGGAAAACACTCTCTGTCAAATCACAGCCTATATAATCATATTTTCCACATATAAACTACCAAATTAAAGGCAGGGAAGATACTCAGGCAGAGATGACTTCAAAGCAATTTCTTGTACTATCTGCAGGTATATACTCACAGACCGCTGTTCAGCCAGCTGAGGAGAAAGGGATTGCAGGTAGGGCAAAAAGGAAGATCAGTCTCCAAAAACTGGTTACTTACTCATGTTTGGTCTCAAATCAACTGCCAGTAGTAAACTGTACGCATTTATCCCATTTAGAGGTCCCACGTCTTTGTTCATTGCTGATTGACCTAGAACTGGCATATCGGTGGAAAATGTAGAGGAAGAAGGGGAAAGGAGAGGTTTCAACTTCATTTCTTCACATCTTGATATCATGAGCTCAAAAAACCTGCACTACTAGCATCAGATGTTGGTCTTCGGTTGCGCAGCGAGCATTAAAGTGACACCCACATCACTCACACCTATGGCTATTCCTGTGGAGTGATGTGTGCCTGAATGAAACTGTACAGTTTCATTGCTCTCTTAATTTTCCTACACTCCATATAATTCTTTTGCACATGAAACTGCATATTAGAAATTATAGGCCTACACCTTACGTGTCATGGGAAGCCTACCATCCTAAATGCATAAAGCACAGACGTTTAATACACCAATGTGTCTGAATGTGCAGGACTATGAAGAATCAATCCTGCAGGCTGTCCCTCTGTTACTCCAAGACACAATGAGACAAAACAGACTCACCCAGGAGAGCTGTAGTCTGTCCATTTGGAAATACAACTGCCCATCAATGACAAACCAGGGACACTGTAAAGCAAATAGTGGGACTATTGCACAGGCTCAAGATGAAAAAAAAAATAACTCCCAATATCTCCATGTTCAAATGAGAGAGAAAGAGAGGGCGTGTTTAAAGCAGAGAAGTCCCTTATCTAAAAGACATAAAAATGAAGACTGTTCAAATGCAGATCAGGGAGAGATGAGGCTTTCTAACACTGCCAAGGGAGAAATACAAACAGGCTGCATTTCACAGCCTCAATGCAAGTTATATTAATGAGTTTTCTTCAGAGAAGCAAAGCTTATGTCTAGCCTAATCTGCAAATACACAGAAGTTATTTTTCCTCTAAGCAGCTACAGGCTGGTGCAAATAAACCTCTTCGTCTTCCAACGTCAGCATCAGAGGTGGCTGACAATGAAAGTCTACTAGTGGCATTTCTTGCTACTCAAATCCATCTCCCCTTGACAGCTGACTGCAGTTCATTTTCATCTACTAACCCATGATGAATATCAAAAAATGCAACAAATGTTGGAGCTCCTGGTAACGATGAACTCTTCAAAGAAAAATAATTGTTCTTACAATGAAGATTCTTGCATGTGCATTTTCAAGAAATGCAAAACTGAATTACATAAAACATGCTACACAGTTGTCATGTAGCCTGTAGTTGCTCTGAAGTAGCTGGGCCACTTCAGTAAATAAACATCTAGTTTCAAAATATTTAATATATGCACTTAATATGCAACAGCTGTGTTAATAAAAGCTAGAGAAGATCAACTGTGTATGTCAAATTTCCTTTTTACCATTCTTTCTGGTTCTAACTAGGTAGATTGTGTATGCTTTGACATAGAGATTCTTCTTGTCTGTACAGTGCATATACCGTGGACCCCTCGTCTCAGATTGGGCTCCAAAATAATACCACGTAATAGATAAATTACAAGACACATCACTGAAGTACCTACATTTGTATAAATCAGTACTGTTTCTGCTAAGTCAGGACAGGCTACCGAATATCATTGTTTCTGAAGCTAGTGATTCTAAATGAGCAGCATCCAAAGTTGGTGATTCAAAATGAGCAGCATCCAGCCGCTTTGAATTTTTTTAACTTGTTATTATAGCCATAATAGGTTGCTTGCAGAATTACATTTTATTCATGAATAGTCTGCACATCTGCAGAATGTAGAAGATTTATTTTAACTTGTCTTTTTACAACTGGTCTGAGGATGAAATGCAACTTTGCCATAAAGTTCACCAGCTGCAGAACTTTTTTCTGTCCCATAAAACTCCTTAGATGAGGTTCAAGTGCTTTGGTGGGGAAACTTCCAGAGCAGATTCTTTTTTATTTTCCCCCAGCTTTTAAGTGGTGTATGTTCCTCCACAGGTACATACACAGAACTTGCAAATACTAATGAGAGCTACGCATGTGTTCCTGCGGGAAGGCAGACCTAATACTGAAACTCTCTGCTCTGCTACGGTGCTCATGTCAACAGTTTCATTTCTTTTGGCTAGAAGTGCCTATGATTTAGCCATTAATCCTGAAATAGAATTTTCATACTGAAGTGATAGGTAATACAAAATGGTGTTACTATATTTAAAATAATAATACTGTGTTTAAGAATCTCAGTGTTTCTTTTCCTTCAAGCACAATTTTACATGCCCTTGCAGACAATTACCAAGCATGAGGAATTAAAGTGCTCCAAGCCGAAAGAAGACTCCGATAATATCTCAAACTATGCAAACTTAGAGAACAACTTTTAACCACGTTAAAGGGATTTCTGTTCAATAGCCAGCTTATTAAAGTTAACAGGAGGGACAACAAGAAACAAGCCTGCAAAATCTCTGCAACTGCACAGCTCCTGGCCACCTCCGACTGCAGCCAGTAGCTACTCCTCTGTCTGTCTTTCTTAGTCCTGAGGATGGATGGTTAGAGAGAAGAGCAGATGCAATTTTAGCAAAGGTGGACCTAGACAGAGTAACTTAACCTGCTTGGCATAACTAACAGCACGACAGAGCTGTGGCAGCCTCTACTAGCAAGCAGAGAATAAATTCTCATTAGACTAACATAACAGGAAAGGCCAACACATACAAGTCACTTTATGATGATCTGCTGGAAAATAACTCTCAGCCAAAGCACCTTGATGCACCCAGTGTCACAGTAAAACAAAGTAGCTTCACCCATTTTAAATTTTATATGAAAAACTGTTTTGTTTTGCTGAAGCTATCAATTTCTAATTTAATTATGCTGAATATTGAATTCCACTTGTGTAACCCCAAATTGTCAATACATTATTTCACTCCTAAGGATTTCAGGTCCTTTCCTGTAAGACAATGCATCACAGTTTATTGAATTTCTATAGCATTGCCCAATTTTTCTTCTTTGCTTGTATATCAGAGTTACTTATTGTAAGATACTTATTTTAAAACTCTGATGATGACAAAGATATGTCCCCAATGTGATTTCAAGGATACACTTTAAAAAAACCCCAAACCCTCAGTAATAAGTAAGTTGCATGTTCATGGGATAGGAAGCAGAATAATTACTCAACTGCTTTAAATAAATTGTGGTACCTAATGTTAATCAGCTTTAGTAACCTCAAAAACAGGAAGTGAATGTACGTTCATTTATATTCATTAACTAGGCAGGCTTTCTATTTTAGGAAAGCAGAGGGGTTATGATGAGATTTTTGTTTCTCTTCCTCCTATAGAACATCAGTCCTTGGATCAAAAACATGATGTTTCACTTTAAACAGATTTTTTCACGCCTCAGAATTTTCTCCTGAAAACAACATTGAGCAAAAATGATCAGAACCATCAATATATTAAAATAGTAGGAAAATTAAATAAAGAAGATTTGATCCTTAGGGACACTGACTTTCTCCATGTTCAAGGGATAAAGAATTTGAAAATGGTGATGTAAAGATGGCAGTTATTCCTGACCTGACATGACTTGAAAGTAGAGTTCAGCAGAGCTGAGTCAACAAGATTTTTGTCACCAAAAGTCTGAAATACTCCTAGATCCTACTGAATTTAGTGCATTGATCTCCAGTGCACCCCAACAAGCATGGCATTTGCCTTACTGTCTAGGCTCTTGGGGCTTTTGCTGAATGAGGCTTTTTCCAAAATGTGGCTGAGCTCAGCCTGCTTGAAGACTAAAACAAACAAACCAACAAACCAAAAATGCACCCCAAAACTGAAAAGCATCCTCCAAAAGTTCCAGATACTCAAAGAGGAAGCAATTGTTTCAGGCTGTATTATTTTGGGCTGCTTTTCTTGTGAAATGCAGCATGTTGCCAACCAAGAAGGCTGTGGGCTGCTGTAACTCCAAAGTGTGAGGAAGCTGCTCAGTGTGAGGAGCATGCCTTGAGATACGACAAATGGTTTGGTGAGAATGGCTACTCCTAATTAGTCCTAATTACTCCTATATATGTATGTCTATATACGCACACATCTGTGGGTGTATATATATGTAGACCGTTTCAGCATTCCCTAGTGTCAAAAAGCTACATTTTTTTGGTGTCATATGGACCCGCAGAAAAGCAGGGACAGAGTATCTCTACATCTGCTGCTTCCTTCGTTTGAGCTGATAACAGGTATTCGGCCTTGCATGCCCCAGAGGTGCAGGCAACTCAGAGGTTTGAAGGGGCAGTGCGAAGTTTAGTTAAATGAAGCAGTAAAGCCAGACTGATCAAAAGTTCTTGGGAACCACAGTGCTGAACTTTTAAACTCATTCATGAAAGGCAGCTGACAGCTGATGTAGGAACCAAAACACCAGAGCAAGCTCAGTGCTTGCTACCCAGAGTGCGTCCTCATACCAGGAATTTCAGAGGTCAAATACCATTATGCGTATACACTTAAGGGAAGGTTTACTAATTAGTGCCAATTACAGAGTAAAATCTTCCTTTAATACAAGAGGAAAACCCAGGTCATCTTGGCTTTTCTTGAGCTGTTCAATGCAGCTGACCTCCTACTGCTTTCTTCCACAGGGCAGGCTAGTGGGCAGGAGAGGCAGAGATCACATCATAAATTCACTTTCAGTGCAGAGAAAAAAACCCTCCTCAATGACTACTTTGTGTTCTAAGACAAAGAGAACCAGAAAATTAAGCATTCCAAATTACCAAGAAAAATAAATTTTACACCTCTTCATTAGAATGTAGCAAAGCATCCTGCTTTCGATGAAAGCACTGGGAAATGTTTCAGAGAAGCACAGTGGCCAAGGGGTCAGGCTATCAGTTTCAACTAATATAAGACAACTGAAGTGAAAAGTGATATACCTGAAAGACAGAAAATAAAATGCAGAGCTTTATTATCAAGAAGGTGAACCAGAAAATAGCATACCAAGATATGCAGACAATTCAGTAGTAAGGAGAGGGGGAAATTCATCTAAGCACTGCCATGGACAGGAGTCCCAGCCATGGGCTCAGGCTACACAGTGTGAGGGACTATTCCCTAAGACTACTTGGACCAACATCAGATACCTTTAATTCTCCACTGATGCCTATTAAATTGCATTAATGCAGTGGAGCTCGCTTATGCCCCAAGAGGTCCCCCATAGAGAGCAAGGCACAGCTGCCTGCTCCAAAAGAGGAGCATTTCTGTCCGATTTCCTTTCCAACCAGAAATGTCAGTGCTTTGTGGAAGGCTTACGAGAGCCCATTGTGGCTCCTTGACACTGTCCATGCCGTGTGGGGAAGCTGCCTTCTTCCTGACATCTTAACAAATTTGGGAGCAATTCTTCACCTTGATTGTTAAAGACTAAAACCAAAACAACCACAATCAATTACAGCGTTCACGGCACAGGAGGAAATTTAAAAACGAGCTTTCAAGGTCAGGGTTTCAGTGGAAATAGATCCTTGTTGACAACAGGCAGAGCTTCCCTGAGCTGAGGGCTACATTTGCAGGGTGGCTACACTGTGTACATTTTCAGTGTGTTGGAGCAGCAAATAGGAACACATTTAGCTGATTTGCAGCACACAGAAGGGTTAACCTTACATTTCATGACAGAAGTTAACCCAAATAAGGTCTATGCTATTCAGTCTGAAGGGAAAAGAAATCAATTCTGGTTCCCGTGGGTAGGATTTCACCACTTGATTAGAGAAAGAAATGAATCTTTAAAGTATACTTACAGGAAAGGTATTTGCCATTTGCATGAGAGATGGGAATGGCTGCATCCCAAGTTAATGAAATCAAGTCTTCTGTGCCTGTTTGAGGATTTCATCTATTTGAATTATGCAAATATCAAATATAACTTCATTGTATAAAACTTCAAAATGAGAATGTTATCCATACATCCAGGGAGGCCAAAATAATATCCCCACTCCCCAAACTTAACATTGTTTCATTGAAGGCCAAAAAGAGGTTATTATTTGGTCCTGTAGCATTACGTTCAAGCTGTGACAGTCAATTTAGAGGACATTCCTGCCTGTCAGCAAATAAACATTAAGTCATTTTAAATTTAACCTCCATTTGATAAGGTTAAAGCAATTCTCTCTTGGAGACAGGGGCTCAGAGGCAGGCTTTTGAACGCTCGTCATTGGGCACAGGGGGACTGAGGGCCACGTAGGTTGTGAAGGAGGGTATCAAGGCAGGCTGGCAGAGTGGATCTGTGGCAGCAAGAGGAGGAGCAGCACAGGTGATGGCTTGCCCTTGATTCAGAGACCAAAACACGCAGGAAACGGATCCTTCACTTACAGGCAGGGATCCATGTATGCACCAAACTGTGTGGTCCCAGGCCAGTTTCTGAAAGTGTGCTTTTGGCAATAGGTATTGACAAGAAAATGTTCAGCTTGCATAAGCTTCTTGGCAAATTCAGCACCCTCCCAAAGGAGGATACAGAGTCAGATCGTGCCACACCAAGGAGCAACAAACATAACCTCTCCTTTCCAACCCACTGGAGGCCTGGGCCAGAGACACACCAGAGACACACCACCACTCCCAGCACAGGCAACCACATCACGGCCTTGCAGAGACGATCACATTCTCTACCCCAGAAACTGAATTAGTTTGGTCCAGCTCTCCACTTGGAAGGCTGTCCCTGAACATGTCCTTCTCATGATTAGAAATTTTCTCATTTCTGTCTGTACTCATTCATGGCCCCTATAGACCTATTAGTTCTTGTGCCAATGCCATCATTTAGATCAATGCAGGGAACATGGCAATATTTTGTAATATCAGAGCATTTGCACTGCAGGACAATGTTTCCTAAATTGTCAATATGCTCTTTATAATAGAAAAGAATGCATTTAAATGTTGGCTTGGACCAGAAGACAGATAGAAAGGGGACATTTTAATTTCAAGTCGCTATCAAAAAGCTTTTTAAAATTCAGTAGACAGGTATATGAGCAGGAATAGGAAAAGGGAAGGGAATCAAGACAATGGAAAGTTTCAATCTCCAGACATTGACTTTTAACAATGAACTCCCAAGGCGGCCTCCAAGTACACCAGGTGGAGAAAATCGTTTAAGAAAGGGCACAAGAGAAGCACTGAAAGAGAGAAGAGGTACACACAAACCTCCACAGGCACAGAGAGATCAGATCTGCTCTGACTTTGCTCAGAGACTGCTCCAACTGTGTGGGGTGATGGCCCTTGGTAGCCACCAGATCAGCAGATAGCAGTTTCATAACTCCTCTCTCGTTTTCCTCTTCTGTTGATGTTTGGGTTTTTTTTATAGCCCAAATTAGCAAATCTATAGTCCACGTGGATTTAAAGCTATGTAAATTCAGAGTTAATCAAGGGTACTACAACTTTCAGACTCAAGTCTCTAAGCTGAAGAGGAAGATTTCTGCATGCTAGAGTGAAGGTCATTGGCCCTACAACTGAAACAAAGGCAATTGCGAACTCCTTGACATAAGGCCTAACTTAAACAGGCTGGCATCCCTGGGCAGTTTCTAAAGATGCACAGCAAGACTTCTAAGCTTAACTCATAGCACAATGAGATCAGATTGATTGTACCCAGAGCCACTCCGTATATGGCTGTTACTGAATCAGTTTTGCAAGACTTTCAAAGCAGGGTACAAACCAGATCTTCCTCTTTCGTTGGTACTCACTGCCCCAACGTACTTATAGACAATTCAAAGCCACCTGTATTCTTCATTTTGCTATGTTAAATAATAAAAACTCATTTTAGTTTCTGTTAAAGGCTTGTCTGCCCATTCTCCAGTCATCTTAGAAGCCCTCTTCTCCAACCTCAACATGGGTAGTTAGACATTGCATTTTTTCAAAAGTTCAAGTTTAAAAAAAGATATATTTTAACCATTATACTTCACTAGCTGTTACCCACCTAGAATCATTGTCCAAGACTTTCAAAGGTATGTGTACATCTGCAAATACCAATAGATGCTTTTACACATTTTGGCAGGCATTGATGTCATCATTCCTACCACTAGTATTCAGGTATTTCAGTTTTCAAGGCAAAAAGATCACTTAAATACCATCTTTTGAACACCTGTGACACAACCCATTCTATCCATTTTAGACTTGCATTTCTTTCAACCAATCAGAAAGATCTGTTCAATAAACTTGTGACAGAAAGTCGCAAGGCTTTTAGCAATTTCACCGTCTGAAGGGCAAGGGCAAAGGCAAACTTGACTAGCATGCTTGCTTTTGACTTCTGTTTGTCCTTCACCCTACCACATTAGTTCTTATCTAACGGTTAAAAACCTGACGTGTTAAAGTCATGTCCACAATACAGACTGTTTGAATCTCTGTGTACCTTATTGCTGAGGTACTGCAATCTTTAATTACCTTGAAAGTTTAATTCTGATTGTTGGCTCAGTCATAGCAGTTTCAAGAACTTCTCTTCTATTGATATCCTTAAGCATTACTAAGAGACTCAGTTGGTGAAGACCTTTGTTCTTAATGCCTCTAAGGGACAAATTTAAGTTCAGTTTTATTTTCAAAATCAGGGAGTTCAAAAGTTGCCTTTAGAGGAGAGACAGAATGTGAGGCAGAGGAATTTAAAAAATCCACAAATACCAGAGCTTATCAAATGAGAAACATTTTGACACACACACATATACACATAGAGTTAAAAAACACACCCAGTAATGAATACATTTTTTTCTTGAAAAGTTTATGTTTGGGAGGCAGAGGGGTGTAGGAAGAAAATAGTAAAAATTTGAGGGAGAAGATTTTAATCAATTTTTTCTTGTCCAACTTTTTGTTCTACCATCTTAAAAAGTTCATGTTCCTGTACCTGGCTGAAGGCAGACTCTAATTACTTGCCTATTTTGACATACACAGAAAGTTTCAGATTAAGAGCAGACATACTGGGACAGACCTAGGACTCATCTGCCCATTCATTTCTCTCTGTGATGATCCCACACAGACATCTGCGGGAGAAGGAACAAGCATAGATGGATTTTCCTGTACTGTTCACACTGAGCTTTTGGCACTCAGCAATATCAGGACTTTCTAAAGTGGAGATTATATCTTGTTCTTGACAGCGCTATCCTTCAAGGTTACATTTAATCTTTTTTGGAGCCCAGTTTTACATTTGGCCTCCACAACAATAAGTTTCACAATTTAAATATTACGCTTTATGGAAAAAGTGCTAGAATAATTATAGTTTTTTGCAATTTAATAGAAGGGGTACATATATACTGAGTTCCAGGGATTTTTCTAGGAAGGAGCAATCAGGACATTCTTCTAACATTTCTTCAAATCAAAATCACCTTCAGTAGCACTATGCTAGATATACCACTAAAACAAAAGACTGAGCCTGAGGCGGCCCCTCTTTTAGCTATGTAAGACAATCATTACATTCAACAAAAAGCAAGCTGGCAATATTATATGGAGGAGCAAAGCAAGGTGGATTTGCACAAATGCTATATGAACAGGGACAAAATATTTAGACTGCCCTCTGAAAGGGGCCGTATCTGAGCTCTTTTGAAGGGTTCAGCTGAGGATTGGAGCAGAACGGCTTCTTAAATATCTGTGCAGATGCTACCGAATAAAACATGAGAAAAGAAAGCCATTTACACCGAGTGAGGACAAGGATGGGTAGCTAAGCAATGTTATCTTCTCTAATGCACCTCTGTGTCTGGGTTTCTCTATATTCATGAGTAAAGTTGAGTTTCCTGGTAATTATTACATATTTGCACCTGTTTGCAGGTGGACATCAAGAGTTTTTTGAGTGCTCACAGAAATCTCTATACATGTTTCCATAACAAGCATACACTTTCTGTCAGTGAGAGCCCCAACTCTAACCCCATAAGCTGCACTTTCAACTTACATACCTTCTTTTAAAAATTCATAAGAACAAACATAGTAAGTTCTTTTAAGAGAATTAAGCACAACCACCAGAGGCATAAAAACAGCTTAAGAGGAAACAAGGAAAAGTTAGCTCATAACAATACCTCTTTCTTAGTTTCACCTTTCCTTGTAAGTCACTATTTATACGATTAAGAGGTTCTTGGCAGACTCATTTAATCTATAATATTTTGACCTTGATATTACTCATGCATCCACAACAGAGATCAGAAGGATAACTGCTTTCTCACTTAAGTATAGGGCTGGCATCTAGCAGCATAAACATGCTTATGATGCCCTCAAAAAAGGCTAGAAAAGTGCTACAGCACATTGTGCCAAATGTAGGTTGAAATCTTAACTGTTTATCTTCAGTGGAAAACATAATCTTAAAATTCCTTCTTAGTAGTTTTTCAACAGTACTGCTATCCAGTAAAATCGTAAGTTCAGGAACTCACTTGCAACAATGAAAGGGAAGAAAATAACTTTAACCTGTTGGTTGGCAGTTGGTTAGTTCTCAGTTTCTAACACAAATGTTGCCTTTAGGAAACCAAGAAGTTATGTAGGATAAAATTGAAAGCTTCACGTTGCTAATAAATGCTTAGATATTAAAGCTGTCTTCCATTAAAATTCACAGGCAATCATTGTTTAAAGATAATGGTCTCAACATCAGCTAGGAAAACAAAAGATTTAATTTTGTGAAATGTGGAATAATTGGAATATGAAACAATAGAGGAATAGATAATGCATTTAGTTTTCACAGGTGAAGACTTCAATAAATCATCTGTGAACTTGCCACAAATGAGTCCTATCTGCTGAAACTGGGGAGTTGCAAGAGCAATCTACAGTGTCTGGCTCAGAAAAGATAGCAAGAAATAGATAGCTCAGAAAAGAAAGAGAGAAATTGGAAAATTAATGCTTAAGACAATAGTCTCTTGACCAAAGAATGAGGGCAGTAGACCAAAATTGATGAGACAGGATTACTTAACGTAGGGCTGCTGTATTCTACCTGAGTGCTGTCTCCCTCAATTGATTTCATACCTGGAGCAACATCTGTATTTCTCCACTTTGATAGAAATAAATCTTCCTGCTTTCTTATCCACTCTTTGAAGAAAGAGACAGCTTCCAAGGCTTCTACTTGTAAGAAAACATGTCCTGGAGAGGGTTTGCCATGGTACAGAGTATGTTTTTAAGAAGCCGAGATGACACAGCCAGACCTCAGCTCTCCAAAGGCAGCAGCCCCCTGCCTCTTTCTTGGCTCATGCTGCCACAGCAAGGGATGTTGCCTGCACTTCCCTCCTTCCTTCGCTTAGCATATACATAGGGTGCTGCAAGAACAAGGGCCAATAGGTTTATTATCCACAGCTTGTAAGAGAGAGAGAAAGTAAGATAATACTAAGTTCAAGGCCAACACTGGTAACAGTCTTTAATGAGGCTTAAAGACTTTGGGCAGAGGCAAGTACAGGGCAGAAGTACTTAAGAAATCTCAGCTGTCCACTTAGTCTCCGGACAACACAGATGGTAGAGTATAAAGAAGTGGAAAGATACTTGTGCTGCCTGTGCCAGTTTCCTTGTAGGCATCAGGTGAAAGACAGAAGCATGGTCACGATTTTCACTAAGCACCAGTAAAGCACTCATTGTCCTCCTGGGCTTCTTGTGCCCAGAAGCAAAGATGGTAGTCACGTGTCCACAGAGACCATATCTGCCAGCATATCATGTATGGAGAATTAGGTGGATTACACTAGTGGTGAGTTTGGTTCTCTGACTACAGTATTTGTAGGGTTAGGTTGTCTTTAAAGCTGCAGACTTTTCATGTTGAAGCAATTTTTAAGTACTCTAATGCAAAGTGTAATCACGCATTGATTTTTCCATTAAAAGTACAAAAGTCTTAAATACCCTGGGGGTGCTGGCCTCAATTAGTCCCTATTCTTTCATTCTTTTTCTCTCTGTACCATTTTGCCATTCCTCAACGTAGGAGGAAAGGAAGAGTGTCTACTTAAGCCAAAACCACAGTCTCCTATTACATGAGTCCAGTTAAAAGCGGGAGTAGATAAATTGCTTTTTGTACAATAAATACAAGAGGGAGGAAAATTATGCTGGTTTCTGCTTATGTTCATTTTTAAATTACAGTGTGGGAAAACTGAACATACAGACATCTGGATTTTGGAAATGTGCCTTGAGTCTATTTTACTGCGGCTATGTATTTTTTTTAAAACCAACAGAAGTCCCACAGCTCTTCAGAGGAGGCTGGTTGTACACAATCACCCCGAAAAGCCATGATCCCTGAATGCAGCCATTGTCATCTCTTGAGTAGCTGAGCTTCGGTTTTGTCCCACCAGCATTCAGTAGTATTGATCGATTTTGCCACTAACACCAGGCTTTTGCAGAGAAGAGGAAAGCAAATTTTACAGAACACCAGTAGGTAAATCCTTTGCTTTTATCTCTTTTCCAGAAAGCAGCACCTAAAAGAAAAATCTTACTAGTGACAGAGGGTGGGTGTCCCATTCAGTTGAATGACCAGACCCTGGTCTGTTGGTGTAAGTGTTTCATGTTCCCTGCTCAGCCCCTGCTACTCATTTCAGTGCATTTGGTCTCCTACGTGTCTTGTGTAATTCAAAGCCCTGCTCAGGGAAATATATGGATGAAGACACCATATAAAACATAGAGATGAAAATAATATCCAGCCTACAATGTATTTATCTTCAGGCACCCCTCCAACAAAGTCTCTGAAGAAAGGCAGCTGAGTGGAATGATTAAAGAAATGAAACAAGAGGAGTCAATGAAGCTGAGTTTAAAGAACATGGGTTGGAGCTGTGTTCTGGAATCTAATCAATTAGGTTATTCCTTCAATTTTTGTTCTATCCCTAAGCTTTACCCTTTTCAGCAAGGAAAAAACCCAGCCAATTTCCATCCTATGAAGAAGCATCTAATTTTCCTGTAACAGAACTCTTACCATTGTCAAGTTATACTGTGCCTGAGTCATCTCAAGATGACAACCACATATTTTTCACAACTACTTGAAGTAATCTGCTTCCTGAAAACCCATTTGCCAAGTGCCTTACGAAATACATTTCCTTAGTGATCTTTGGAAAGGTTATTTCTACACACAATACCTTTATTGTGAGCAAAACATTAATCTGCCAGCACTAGTATATGGGGAAAAAAATGGTGTTCCACCATAAGTTCTAAGAGGTCTTTTTAGCTTCTGACTCAAAGTTCTATCTAGCTTTAGCTTATAGCTAGGTACAGCTGTGTCCTTGGTGGTTACAGTGGCATTGGTATTGTTATAGAATAGCCTGGCATTGCTTTAACAGTTGCCACCAAAAAAGTGGCAGGAAAGAGGCCAGAGAGCCCAGCAGATACGTCACTAGCACAAGATTCAGCAGATGCATTTGTGCCTCTCCATAGCATCTGTGGCCTTGGTCAGGTCACTGAGTTCTTTCTGGCTAGCTTTTCCAGCCCTTCCCTTTTACCCATTTTGTTTGGCTTTAGAGACACGGACGCTCTTTCCTTCTGCGGCACTTTGACCAGAGTCTCAGTAAAGCCTCTGCCTGCTATTGCTCTATAAAGCAGACCACACCTGACGCTACCTGTACCATACCACATCAGATGAAACCAGCACTGCTACTGTCTTCAGGTTGACACTCAGTGTATTTGACATACTTAAGCATTAGACCAAAGAAAAATATTTTAAAAACCAGCACCACACTGCCTTTCTCAGATGGAGGCACTGCTATAGATTATGATAAGCAATTCCCTTCCCTGCTCATTAAAGAAGCTGTAGGATATTTGCTGTCCAAGCATGTAGGTAAAATTCATCTTACATCAGAAGGTCCCAAAGCAGAAAAGCTGCAGTTCTGCAGTGATAGGAAAGAGATAGCAAAGACAATTATCTGCCCTGCTTAGCATGGGGGAGCTGACAGAGCTAGGCTGGTACCAGCAGGGTCTCCAGTTAGGTGGGTCCAGCTGCAGCTCTGGCCCATGCCAGCTGCTGCAGCTACAGCATTGCTTTAATGCATCCACCTCAGTATTTTTGTAGCAGTCAGATTACTTCGATACTTGTCTTTTCTGGAAGGAAGCTCAGGATGGATGGATGTTTCATCACGGTCAGGAGACAGAAGAGCGCTGCCCAGATGCTGGCTGGCAAATGGCAAAGCACCCACAGTGCCTAGCAGCCCCATGCAGTGGCATCCCTCCGCTGTGCAAACAGAAGAGTATTGCTCCAAAGGGCAAATTGGAAGTGCATACAAAGAAAAGCAGAGGATGTAGCAACACTAAAGGACTTTTTTATTTCAGCGTATTTACTATAGTAGGCTTCAGGCTGCTTTATACAAAATAATTAAGGCTTTTAGAAGAAGCACAAAACTGAAGCTGACAAGGGAAATATCGCAGAAGCTTTAGAAGCAATTCATTTTTCATCTGAGACAGTCAAAACTCACTTCATTGTAGAGTACAGGTTCAGGTCAGTCAGATCTAGTCTGACGACAAATCACACAGCTGCTTTTCTATAATTGTGGCTTTATATGATTGACCGGATTAAGAAGGATGTAGCCATGGCCAGCAAGCAGGCACTGCTGGCATGGAGCCACTGGTGCAAAGGCCCACCCCACCAGCAGCTTGCGTGGAGGCTTGTCCCATACTGCTCCCCTTTCCCAGTGAGCAGGCCACCTGTTAATATTTCCTAAAGATTTTTAACTTACATAGTTTCAGCTATGAAAGTGCCTTTTTTTGGTAACATTTATAATTATAACACTAGCTGGATCTCTCTTTTACAGGATCCTTCTATTACATTCCCCTTCTTTGTTTGCCATAATGCAGTTATAGTTTATATCATAATACATATAAGTCTCCAAACTCACCCTTTCTTAAGAGCTCACTGCTGCAGTGCCAGGGGCTCAGGCATTGGAGCAGCAAGAGGTCCCCAGGGGCACCTCGTGACCATTTAGGTAGCCTTCTGATCACCGCCCTGCCCTTTACAGCCACAGGAGAAAGACAAGATCAAGTCGCCACAAAGACCGAATCAATTCCTGTCGGGATGGGTCGAGCATTAGAAGGTTTTAAATACTGTTAAAAGCTTGCATTTCATCAAAGTGCCATCAGCCAAGTATTTTCATAAGCACTACAGCTATCCAGTTTCTGCTGCTGGGGGTCAAGAAACTGTTACTAACAAATGCTGCTAATAACCACTCAAAGAATTAAGTTCGGCTATATTTTCTCTGCTATTCATGACAGGCCACACTCAAACAGACACATGTAGACCTTCACTAGAAGAAAGATCTGCTGTCCCAACATGAGCAAACTTGCTTTAACAACAGCAAACCTGGCTAACCCACACAGTGTCAACCAGTCTGATCTACACTGCTCATATGGATGGGCTGACTCACTGGCGGCAGTGGAGTTTTACCACATGACTCAGAAGATGATTAAATAAATCACACACACAGAGATTGTGGGAAGTATGCCCCAGTCTATCCAAAAGCAAAAAATGCCTAATTTCAGCAGCAGGAGCATTAAGCAGAGACTTACATGTGCTGTGATGTTTTTCTTGAAGCCAACAGCAATAGCGGGAAGGAAGTTGGAAGGAATAGCACTGCACAGCATACTTTATAAAAACAGAATTGGTTTTCTCCAAAATACTGGGACAAATTTGCATCCCTCCACTCAGGCAAATCTACCAAAATTCGAGCTGAACAGCCCCTGGAAGTATCGCCTCCCCAACACCAGGCATAGTTACTGCAGCCATTGGGCCAGTCCTTCCTCTCCGGAACAAGCGTAGCATGGTAGCCAGAAACAGAAGGAACTGACATCTTGACATCAAGGACTTCAAACCCCAACCAGACCATCTGGGCTTTAAGCCAAAAGATTTGAACGCTGCAGCCACCTTCCTTAGACAGAAGCTCCTCCCCAGGTGAGCTCAGCCTGCCCAGCACAGTGGTGCTCTCCTCGCTTGGCCCCTTGTCACCTTCCTCCTCCATCACATCAGTGGTGTCACCCCAACTGTAACCTATTCTGCAAGCGTCAGTACTGCCTGTGTCAAGTAGCCTTTCACTTCCAACATTTACAATTCATTTTCATGAATCTTCTCAAGTGCCACACAATAACGTGACACTAAAAAAGCATCAGTTCCTTCTTGTGTCTTCTTCTACTTAGCTTTTTCTCATCGTCAGGAGATTTATGAATTTAATCTCCGTTTTATAGAACTTATCACTTTTAACAACTAGAAGAAGAAAATGCTAAATTGTTTTTATTGCTGTTAGATGTTCAAAGACATCATGCTATATCCTGTCATTTACATTTCACATTAAAAGTGAAATATGTTGGGAATGCGCAAGTATTTGTTTTAATTTGACCCATCTGTTAAATGAAACACAAAGAGGACTTCTAAATCACTATATTTAAATTCAGCGATTTGTAAACAATTTATATGTTCATTTCTTCTGGGTTAAAACTGCCCTAAAGCACCACTCTTATGAAATCTCCAAATTAAATTGCTTTGCATTGTTCTCAGGGATGCAGGCCACAGTTTCTTCCTCCTCAGTTTATTAATTTATTTCCCAAAGCAAGTAAATTTAAGAGTCTTGCCACTGAAATAACTTTGGGGAATTCACAGAACTATCTACTAGCTCCAAAAAGCTGAGAGCACAGAGAAAGTGTCAGATACTGGAGGCAAATTCCCTTAAGATAAAGGACAAGTCAATTGCTTTCATTTAGCTTTTTCACACTTCTGCAAGCAGCACTAGGTCTGCCCTATTCCACACTAGACCATCATCAAGCAGGAACAATAATCAAGAAGAGGAAGAAAAGCTGTGGCAATTTACCTTCACCTCTTAACCCAGCTAGAACTTGCTACAGGATCTGGATCTTAGACTGGACTTTAATGTAGCTGTGTATGACAATTTACAAGGGGAGAGAGATGCACAGCCATTTAAAGATCCCCCAGTAGCACTTTACTTAAAGAGCAGAGCCTTATCTCTTTTCCTGCTTTGTGCAACGTGCTGTATTTACCATTAGCTGCTAAGCCTCTACCCCAGAAATCAGTGTTTTCAGAGGAGTAAGGATACCTTTTAATCACCCAGATATGGGGCCTCTCATCCCAGACACCTTGCGCAAGGAGATGATTTCTTCATTAGATGTAGACTCCAAGCATGAGGAAGAGCTCTGTACAGCCTGGAGTGTCACATCTCGCATTCGAAGCCTCTGTCACCCTCTCTGCTGGTACAGTGTACAACTCCACCCTTTCCCCAAACCTTTAAGTCATATGCCTTGTCTGTAGGACAGGTTTTCGCCATGTTCCCAACTCTAACACAGGTGCAGCATAAAAGGAGCTGAGTGTGCCCAGGGCTCCTTATCCTGCAGCTTCATATCCCAGCCATGGACCACGACAAAAGCAGGACTAGATGAGGAAGCAGAGAATACTCAGGAAAAGGAAAAAAAGAGGGGAAAAAAAAGTCCTAAAAAAGCTAATCTACTTAAAGCTGTAGAAGTGGACAGACTCACAACTTTCAATTCCCCCTCTGCAATATCAAGCAGAGCACCAAAAAGCAACACAGAAATACAGTGTCTACTGTGGATTCATACTGTGGACGGTTCATTTATTATAGCCAGTATTGTATTAAACAACCCAACAAAACAAGAGCTAGCAGTAATGCAGCCAGGGCATGATTAAGGGTGCCTCTAAGAGCATCAACAAACATGGAGCCTACATGGATCACAGCCCGGAAAGATTCCAAGTTTGTGAAATGACAGCTTGATTAGTTTTTGTCTGACAAATGTGGTGAGGGAGATCAGAATCAAACATAATTCCAAGGTTACAGGCCTTCAAATAAAAACAGGAAAAAACATTCAGAAAGGGCAACAGCAATTTGCAAGACCAAATCAACTCTCCAGCCCAGCTTTCTTAATGTTCAGATGCAATACAGCCACAACTGCTGAAGCTCAATAAGGACCCTCCAGGGAGCATCCTGAATTAACAAGGACATGCCGTCGGGGTGGGACAAGCTTCAGATCATGCAAGACAGTCTTCTCTCCCATCAAAAGGCTTACTAAATACGCACGTTTGTGATTTAGTGGGAAAACATGCGAGTGGAGCTACTTTATATCCAGGCAACCACTGCCTGTTAATACTGCAAAGGTGAAGCAGCAACACAGTATTACCCATAGTGCTGCATATACCCTGTTACGCATATTGCTGCATGTAGGCATGCAGTATAATCAAACAACATAAATAGCAGACACTAAATGGACTTTTCCTTCTTCTTCCCTCCCACCTGTTCTAATGACAAAAAGAGTGAGTCAAAAACATGCAGGGAAACCAGGTCTCTTAAAATATGCCATTGCAACCAAAAGTATCCCTCTCCTCCATTTTGCACTAGTTTCAAACCACACATCCCCCATTTTGGTGAGATAAAATGGAGGCTTCTGGGTTTCCTTCCCCTGTGGAAAGGGGGCTGGAGAGGGGAGGCAGAGTAGGACAGGGGTCTTACCCAGGAATAAAATGATCTGTCTCCTGGAGCTCCTGCCCTCTGAGCTCTCACTTTTTCTTAGGTACTGCTCCTGATGTCTTAGTCCACCCTTCACTGCCACAGTTCCTTCGTTGCGGATCATCAGGGTTTTCATCATGCTGCGGCACATGAAGGTGACAGATCCCAGCACTATGATGTACACAGCAAAGGCACTGAAGATGCTGGCCTGAAAGACAGACCACTTGGAGGAGAGGCTGGTACAGATGGTCATATTGTGCTTCAGCTCAGGGAGGTGGTGCCTGGGCATAGACTTGTCACAGGCAATCGTACCTTGGTAGCCCTCAATGGTTTCCAGGGGATATTCTGTGCCCATGGCAAAGAGCAGGGGCAGAGCCACGATGACAGATGTCCCCCAGACAAAGGCAATCAGCAGCTTCACCGTGCGGGGTCCAGAGACAGCCTTGAACTTGAAGGGGTGGCAGATAGCCACATACCTCTCAAAGCTGAGGGTGGCAACATGCAGCACAGTGGCATAACTGCAGGCTTCAAAGAGGAAGTAGTAGAGCTTGCAAGCTATGTTGCCATTAGGAGTGGAAAAGGGGCTCCAGATGGCACTGAAGAACTCCATGGGCATGCCCAGCAGGATGACCAGCAGGTCAGAGCAGGCCAGGCTCACCATGTGGTCTGTGACCTCCTTCTGCAGGTAGCCTTTCTTCTGCAGGATCCTGGTGGCCTTGATGGTGATGCTGTTGCCCAAGATGCCCGCAATGAAGATGCAGACATACACTGAGGCCAAAGTGATCTTGATCCAAGGAGACACCTCAAACTCAGGGACGTGGCTGTGGTCAATGAGATGAGAACAGTCTGAAGGGGATGTCTGTCCTGCCATGAGCAGCCCCTGGGGGGAGAAGGAGGGAGGAAGAGCCTTCCTGCCCTCTCTGACGTTCAAATTCACAACAAATAGATCCTTTTTCGCTTTGCCCCTCTCACCGAGACGCACAGGTCAGAGCAGCCAAGTACAACGAACGTGTCTCAAGTAGCTACACCTGTGGGTTTTGTTAGCAGCAGCTACTGAGTCAATAAGCCGAGCAGGAAAGCGTTTCAGCTCTTACCTATCTTTATGGCAAACACCTCTTGCTCCTTTTGGATTTTCCCCCTCCTTTCTCTACTGAGTGAAGCTGCCGTTCTCCAGCTCTTTGCGGTGTGAACTGCTCTCCTTTCAACGCTTGCCTCTTCCTCTGCAAGGAAAGGTAGCTTTTGGTCCCGAACCCAGCAGGAGGAAGTCAGAGTTTCTGTGTGGTTATAGCTGCTCTGTTAACCATTAACCTAAATCTTGGCTATCCCTCAGCACTGGCAGCAAAGCAGGTTTAGAAAAAAAAAAAAACACACACACCACCAAGCCACTCATGTCTGACATTCACTTCCTGTAACAGGAGCTCCTTCTCAGGGACAAAAAGGTGTTTCTCCTAAAGCTGTTAGGTTGGTGCGGTCAGGCTGAATACGTGAACAGGTGCTGAAGAGAAAGTATCTGCTCATGAGTTTAACATTAACTGGGCTTCAGACTTTACTTCTATATGCGCCAATGTCAACATGCATCACTACTTTACATTTCCTTTAATGAAGACCTCTGCATCTGCCGCAGCAGTGTTTGTTACGCAGCTTGTGCAGCCACGGACTGATTTACATCAACAGGAGGTTCTGGTTTTTAGTTGCTGCTGATGAACTGGTAGCTTCTTAAAATAACTGTTTAGAATTTAAAGAGTCTCCTCAGAAGTTATAAGCTGAACTCTAGATTTAGGCACATCGATTGACTCCCTTTAAATTTCCATCTTCTCATGTTAGATAACAAAAATAATGAAGTTAGTAATCCCCATCATGCTCATGTTTTCAAATATGAAGTTAGTAATCCCCATCATGCTTATGCTTTCAATAATCCAGAGTAGCAGGGGATGTAAATGTGCTTCCCTCTCTCGTGTCTCACCCCAGGGGGAATGAATTTAATGCACTCTTTAGTTTAGTTTCAAACCATAGCACTGAAGGCTCCCAAGGTAACCCCTGGAAACATTTAATTAGAGGGTGTGTATATGGATTAGGAAACCTTTAAATTACAATGCAAAACGGCAGAACGGCTTTTGCAGCTATAATCAAGAGAGAGGCCCAGTACAGTGATCTGCTCCAATACCAAATCTAAGAACAGGGGGTTCACAAAGTGATTTTTATTAACTAGACAAGCTCATGTGACACTTTCAGCTCATGATAAAAGAGAAACATTAGAAAGCTGTTATTAAGCAGTCTCCTCACATTCAGTGGTTATCACTGTACCTCAGCAGCCCAAGTATATCATGAACAAAAGATGCCCAAAACAGGATAATCAGCACCTGTGTCTAGGCATTATTTATGCATTCCTGTTTCAGAAAAATCACCTCAAACCTTGCAGAACTTCAGGCCCTGTAGTCCCAGTCATCTTTCCTTATGTTTGATAATTCACATTTGTTCTGCTCAGACAAGCTTTCTATTATTACCCAATTTCTTTCACTTAATTTTACTTTATAAAAGTGTGAACAAAGATTACATATGCATGACTGAATTGTGGAAATGAAGCTAATTAAAATTTGCTGCTTACCATCAAAAGAGAAAAAGGGAGAGAGAGAGCAGGAGAGAAGGCCCAATAGGATTAGATCTCCCCCTTTTTTCCACACCAATTATAAAATGCAGAACACAATTTTGCAGTTTTCAATATTATCTTTAGAACATACACAAAGTTTATTAACTTTCTAATAAAGAGCTGGTGCCACAAAGGGGATAGAAAGGAAAGAGACAATTGTGGATACTCATAGACTGAGGCCACTTAAAAGAAAAAAATCTTACATAGGTTACTGGACTAAATAAACCAGCAGTGAGTATTTCAGAGATAGGTATAAAAACCCTATCATGGATGATTACAAAAAAATATATCTTCCTGGAGGGAGACATTTCTCCCCAGCTAAATGTGCTTAATGCCTTTTTGCAGCATGGAGGTTGAGAGACCATAGTCTTTACCCTGCTAGATATGATACCAGTTTAAAAAGTTATGATTTGTGTAATGGTCTAATTTTAGGGATTTTGTTAAGTTTTCATCGATATCTTGTAGCATGAGTACCACAAGTTAATTTTTCTGTTGTTGCCTTTCCCTTAGCAGTTTTGAAAGTGAATGTGGCCTGTGTAGTTGTACCTGGGAGAATGCTCCAGGGAGTCCCTCCTGACCCAGTTTGTTGCAATTGCACACAATGACTTCAGCCCTAGCACCGAAGAGGAGTCAAGAACATTAAGGATAGAGATCACTCTATTTCTTTCTAAAATCAGCACACATGGATGCTGCACGCTGCAGCCAATCACTTGTCAGCACCTTGGTAAGAAAACAGAGCATCCTGTAGATGCAGATTACATGGGCACAGGGTGGCAGCTGGCTCTGCGTGCCACTCGCTCGGCCACAGTCATGCTCACCTGAACGTTTGGGGCGATGCGGTTGTTGGTAAGAGATGACAAGTGGTGGGAGCCAGAGAAACACTGAGATGGAGCATGGATTGTTGTTGCTGTAGTATATAAGGTGATTTTTCACTTTCAGAGATAATAAAGCTGCTGTGATCATCCGCCCCAGTTTGTTATCCAGGAGAGTTTACAAGGTTTCCTGAAGGGCTGTTTGCTTTCTTGCCTGGTCCTTGGATAACGCCCTGGTGAAAGGCATTTTGGGGTAGAAGAAAGCAGAGCTTTATCATCCATCCTTTCGGCCATTGCGCAAAGCTCACCTTTTGCACTTTGTATAGTGCACTATCTAGCACCCCACCATGCCTGTGGATCCCTGGCTGAGCCGAAGGGCAGGAGAGGCTGTCCTTGGATAACGCCCTGGTGAAAGGCATTTTGGGGTAGAAGAAAGAGCTTTTTTGGGGTAGAGCTTTATCATCCATCCTTTCGGCCATTGCGCAAAGCTCACCTTTTGCACTTTGTATAGTGCACTATCTAGCACCCCACCATGCCTGTGGATCCCTGGCTGAGCCGAAGGGCAGGAGAGGCTGCAAGGCACTCAGTCCTTGGCCAGCTGCCATCTCATTAAAAGCCACGTCCCCCAAACTCCTGATGAGATTGGGCCCCCAAAACTGGCAGATAGCGCAAGTTGCAGCTGGAATGAATCTTGGAATCATTTGACAGATGCTGTTGCATTTTAGGTAAATGGATTGTAGATTAACCTTTTCCAGTGTGCAGGGGTATCATAATGCTGCTGCTTTACAAATGCACTTTCTTCCCCAGCTGCATGGTGCCAGCACGTGGATTGGCTCGGGGTGCCCAATCTGCAGAATCGCTCTATGGTTATTTCTCAATTACCATATAGCATGGGAGCCAGGGTGCTCTGATTGGCAGACAGGCATTGCCACACTTGCGTTATCTCTGCAGAATTATTTCTTGATAGCCGTGTTGTGAATATGCAAATCCGCCCTAATTGGCTACGCTAATCACACAGCTCTGACTGGTTTCTGTTCTCAAACTGTTCAAGCTACTTGACAGGAACAAAGAAAATACCTCAGTTTCTTGCTTCCTTTAGCTGAAAAAGTCTAAAACTTAAATGAAAAAGGAGAGCTATCTCAAAAGCAAAGAAAATGAGGCTGTAAAAAGGATTAACTTTTTTTTTTCAGATAAAAAGACATTGACTTTTTTTTCTTGCCAGTCTTTACCGTTCTCCATCTCAACAAACCTCTTGTCCCTAGAATAGCTGTGATACCTTTGTCTTGCCAGTATTTGTTTAGAGAAAGCGAATCCTAGGCTTGTTCAATTCTCTTTGAAACACAAGGTAAACAAAATGAGATTGCTGTTCTGCAGAAGGCAGCTACTCTGATCTGCACAGGCAGAGGGGAATGTGCTGTGGGAATAAAACGAAGAAACAACACAGACAAAAGTGAAGCGTCCAAATTATTTTAAAAGTTTTAAGAAATCAATTTGCGTGAGACAGCTTATGTTGGCTTTTAAAATTATTTTCATTAATAATTGAAATAATTAAAGACTGCATTCAGATAACTTAAAGTTTCTTTCTGTTTTCTGAAATCTAACAAGCCTCTTTACTGTTAAGAACCCTTTGTATTCTTCTGGTGAGTTATTCTTGAATTATATTTTCTTTTCTATATTTTCACAAATAAATTTGTGACATTTATTTCTTATTAGTTTCCCTAAGAGTTTTGGGACAACACAGTCTAACAACCATCATGCTGTTAACTGTTTGGCTCCTTTTCTTCTTGCAACATGAGAGACTGGGTTATGCAATCTGGGTAATGGATGTGCTGTGTAACCTGCTAATGAATTCTAATCTAATTAGATTACCTCTAGGAAGGTGATATATGGAAAGCTGCCATCTTTTATTCAAGGATGTGCAGTGTTACCTGCTGTAATGCCATCCTCTTGGAGTATCATACTGTGAGTGTTTGCTTATCCGGAGGATAGTGAAGGGGACTTCCAGGATACACAGTAAAAAGCAATCTCTGCTCCAAATCATTCCATCTAAATAAATAGATCAAAGCACTTCACTAGTTTCACTGTATTTTACAAACTGGCAAGCAACATGAGAAGAAACCGGGGCCAGTGAGACTAAATGGTTTATCCAAGATACAGAAAATCTGTGGAACACCTGAGCCTCCTCACCAATACACTGGATTTCAGCTAACTTCCTCACATGACCTGCAGCATACAAACTACGGAGCAAGAAATGCATTTGCTCAGCTCTTCACTAGTTGCTCTGGTGGTTTTAACTGATGTTAATTCATAATAATTAAAACACATTTAAAGCACCGAAACACATAATGATTGTAATTGGTCCTATCTGGAATTTGTTGAACAAGACACCACCTGCTTTCTGATCACCTTGGTAAATTAAAGACATTAAAGCTGTTCAGAGCCTTCACTCAATTACAGCATTGTCTGAAGTAAACCAAATGCACTAGGAGGTCTGTGGAGTGCTGTGATTAGGTGGGAGCACACTTTGGCTGGCAAGAAAGTGAAAGGGTTAGTTTTCCACTCTTGGAGTAAGGAAAGAGATGCACTCCTCTCTGTCCCTTGACACTGCAGTAGCTGTTAAGAGGCCAAGAAAGGGCCAGCAGCTGTGGCTCCAAATGGAGAGACGCTGATTAGACAGGCTGGAAAAAGCAAGTAAAGCAAGCCTTCTCCTGAAATGAGATGGTCCTTTTTGCATCCTTTGGGAATGAGGCACCAAAGGACATGAATTTATTTATATCCCAGGCCTGACAAAGGAGCTGTAACTTCAAAACAAAATGAATACATACGCTAAGCCCAGGTCTCAATTATCATGAATTGGCCTTATTGAACGCATCTCCTGAATTATCTGTTCAGACTCCCCTTTGTCTGAAGCACAGTGGCACCAAAGCACAATATCTGGTTCAAGAAGTCACCACCGTGAGCCTTGGGGCACAATCCCCAGAACACTGAATCAAATCTCATTTTCCTCTGTGTAACTTCTATACTGCCTTTTCCAAATAGATGTTAATGGCTTCAAAATACAATTCAAAGCTCCTGTTTAAGAGCATACTTAGTTCCTTATGCCATATTTTTAAGCTGCCAAGTAAAACTTTTCTATGCAATGTACTTTTCCAACCCATCTTTTAATAGGAGGTCAGGCTTTTGGATGTTGTTATGCTCTTGTCCTAGAAAAAACTTCAAATTTCTTTCTCTGAATGGAGATAGTTGCTTAAAATTACAAGATGGAAAGAACTTCTGTAAAAATGCATCTTCTCACGACCTGAATTCTCCATAATTTTTGTTACGAATCTGCATGGTCAATAATTTATGGAAATGTCTGTCACATGCAGGTACCAAAACACTGCAGTTCAGAGTGCACACTCTTTTTTTGTTTACAAACCAACTGGGAATCTTCTAAAAAATGTTGATGGTTCACTCTTGGTCTCCTGAAAAATCTCTTTATAGCAATATTAAGCTTTACTATTGCAAGGAGAAGCAAAAAAAATATCTCCTTGCTTCCTTCTTGTGCTTGCCATCTCATCACCATCAGGACTTGCATTCATGTGTCCAGCTGAGCTATTACAGAGTCATTTTGCCTCTCTTCAAAACTCAGCTGATGGGGTTTAGCCTGAAGCAAGCTAGTGACAGCTTTTTGACCCTTTTCTAAGGAGGCCTAGCAGCATGTCACCACAGCAAGGGCACTTCTGTCACCCTGTTCTTTCTCATTTACAATACATACATGATGCCAAGGCTCAAAATATCCAGCTTCTCACTTTAGGGAACTTGTTTTTTACCATTATATAGTTCCTTCCCTTGCAGAAACTTCAACAAATTCCATTTTAATTGCTTGTAAAAAAAGGCAGAGTACTTCACCTGTTGCTGCAATGATACAGCTACCTCTGGGTAGAGCAGGACAATTAACATTACATAGTAATTTGTGGGTATAGGGGATGCCACATCTGCATTTGTAAGTAAAACATGTAAAATCTGCCAGAGCTGAAATTTGGCCAGAATGCAGGGCTTCAGTTCTTGTTCTCAGGGAAATCGCTAGGTGAATTTCAGGAGTTTTGGCTCCAGGATATGCCATCACCACAGGCTCTGGGAAGCACTGAACCTTCAGTCACGGTCCTGCTGAATCCAATTACTGAGCTGAGTTGTTCTCATTCCTGTTCTCCTCATGCTGCTGCCGCATATCATCAGGGCTTTCGGGGGCATATGTTCTCTGCTGCTACCTGCTGGATTGTTCCTCCACCCAGGCACACAGTAGCTGGGGAAATCTGAGAAAGCTTTGGAGGACAATCTCTGCTTGAATGATTCAGGCTGCAGTCTTGCTCCAGGTCGGCAGCCCACCATCTTGAGCTAGCAGCAGCACACTGGGTCTGATGCTAAGTCCCATGCACACCAGTCACAGCAAAAGCATTGCCATGCAGGCGACTGGGAAAGTGAGCCTGGAGAGCCTTGATTCACAGCCTGAGGACATGGGAGATGGCGTGGAGATCCAGAGCAGCACTGGAAGGAAACCCAGGCTGGGGAATGACAAGCAGTAAAGGCTCAGCAAGGCTCATTGCCTCATGTTGGGGCCCTGTGGGCACAGCAAGACTGTTCCCCATCAGTCCCCAGCAGCTCTGTGTGTCTCCTGCCCTGCAGTTACCCTGGGCAATGAATTAACTCTGTGGCAGTGGCATACTTCCCCACCAGCTCGGTATTGAGTCATGGGAGGATTGCATTTTTTCTTCACTGCATTTTAGCTGTCATTGAAATGCAGAGGCAAATATTAACAGTGTAATGGGACTATTTGGCAATTTAGTACTATATTGGTAAATGTAAGTCAAGCAAAGAAAATATAAAACAAACAAATGTGACAGTGAGCTGATCTAAATTTAGAGCACACACTGTACCTAGGAGTTAACGTTTGTGTTGCTTGCAATGCTTATTTCGGATGTTCCTGGACAGTGTGTGTGGGGAGGTTCCTCATTTGCTTTGGGCATGCAGTTAGGCTTACTTTATCTGTGTAACTTCCTTTATTTCTGAAATTCTTCTATTAAATATTGACATAAGAAGTGGCTGGTCACTGTCCTACAGATCCAAATCCTGAAACTGAACATGAAAAATAAATAGGAAATGGGACCCAAAATTGTTTTTGCAATGCTGTTTTCACCATCGGTGTTTAAACACCGATGGTGTTTATGTGGTACCGTATTCTGTCCAAGTGGTTGTTAAAGTACAAATAGGACTACCTATCAGTACATATGTATGATCAATAAATCGTTATGACTTCCCATACCAGGTAAGTAGAGCTCTTATGTTTTGGAAAATTTCAGAAACTCCTTTGTCTGGAGCAAACCAACTGCTATTGTATAATTTTTGAAGCATGAATTATATAAAGTTCATGTGAAAATATTTTAGTTATCACTTTTTTCTCTTTGCTCTCTGAATGTCTAATTCTCTCCCCCTCATTCCCTCCCCTCTTGACAATAGTTTCTATCTTTGTTCCATGGCATACTATTCCTACTAAGAAAATACGTGCTTCAAACAGCTGTAAATGCCAACCTGCTGCTACAAGGCCTGCTCCGACATCTGACACTGTCACCGCAGGATTGTCTGATGTCAGTGAAGATCTTTCTCAGTGGAACCAAGACCTGATTGATGCCATCCTAAAGAAGACATGTAAAATATGCCTGCAGCCCCAGGAGTACCTATTTCTCTCTGTTGACAAAAAGGGCTCCTAGCACAAATAACAGCTGTAACATCTACAGTGCAGAGACAGCCTGTAAAGGTAAGTGAGACAAATCCAATCTTTGAATAGATATCAGCTGATATATCCCACATGCTTTGTGAATGTTACTTTGATTGCCCAACTGTTGGGTGACTTTTCTTTGTTATTGTAGCTTCCAGTCTTAACTTCTCTTTGACTTAAGAGCTATCAGGAAGAATCATTGCCTGCAGAAAAGAGCTAGCAACAGAGACTGCTCAAGAGTCATTAGTTTTACAGGACATCCATTCAAATAGATAAAAGACCTGGCTGTAGGGCAAAGGAAATAATTCTTCCAGGATGGACTTTGCCTGGTTTGCTCCTAAATAAACATTTGATAAGGAATAGAAGTTATCTGGAGACAGAATCCTGGAAAGATAGTCTCTCCAGATATTCTCTCCAGATACCACCTGGAAAGAAGGAACTGGAATTTGTGAAAATACAAAGTTTTATCTCAGACTTGTGTACTATCTACAGGAAGAAAAGACTGTCCAGGAAGAAAGAAACCTGGAACTGCAAAGCATCAATCAAAATCCTAAAAGGATGCTAGGTCAGGAAGTTCTCCTAGGAAATGTTTTCTGTGTAGGCGGCTGCAAGTTTTAGAGTCAGTCTTGGGTTTTGTCTACCTGTAAGTTAAGTTTAAAAACGCATTTGCAAAATTTGTGCGAGACTTGTACAGAAGTCTCCAAATGAATGATTGACTCAGGGACTCTGCAGATGCAGCGTGGCTCTGGAGGCTGTGCAAGACTTACAAGAAACTGCAGTCCAGTTTTCAGCACCCATCTCCCAAAGAAATGCTTGGTAGAGGCTGTACCCAAGATTATGCTTAGAGAGACAGAGCCAAAGACCAGTTTTTCACACAGAAAACCTGAAGCGAGTAGGATAGTGCAGTTTCATGAACATCCTCCTCTCCTATGTGAGGCATATGTACATACTGTTTGGTAAAGGAAAGGAAATAAGAAGTGAGCAAATCAAGAGACAGGCTTGAGGCTTGGTGGGTGCCAGAAAATAATTGTTATCTTCCATTTAGACGAGGCTCAACAGCTGCAGTAAGAGACTCCTATATGCTGAGGTTTCTCTCCTATTTTGGTCCTGAAATAGCTAAGTCTTGTATTACCAACACTGAGGTCAAGCCTGACTGCAGGGGTTGTAGGAAGCCCCAGGCTGGAGGTTGCTGCTCTGGAAGTTACCTAGTGCTGCAGTAAAAATAAATGCCAGTATTAAATGTAAGTACTTTATGTCTTTAACACCACTATGCAATGAATCCAGTGAGAAGGAGCTGAGGAAGCACTAAATGTGGTCAAAACAGCCATTTCCTTTTGTTAAGTGAAAATACAAGCTCTTTTATTTGCTCGCTTTGCTGTTATTGACTGAGATAATTTGCCTCCCACACTGGAACATTTTGGAATATAGTATCATGCCTACCCTTTCTGTGACTGTGCTGTGTAAAGCACCATTGTTTCATTTCCACTTTGATTGTGGAATCGCTCATGGAGCCTGCTCTTTCAAAGGCACCGCATCTCTTACTTCTAAGCTGTGAGAAATGACTGATCCAGCTTCTCTAACGGAAGGGAGGCATGTCCTTCCCAGGGAACTGAGAAATGCTCCTCCCCACAATGCCTACCTGAAACGTAGGAAGTGACTCCCATGCATAGAGGCATTTCTCTCTCTCCCTGAGCAGGTGGCTATAAAGCTCTTCCCCCTTTCTCCTGGGATGTGTTATGTGCTGGACGGAGGGGTCAGCTCTGTTTGTTTTTAAAGGCTGAGAGGAAGTGGGGGAAAAAAGCCCTGCCTCTGCCATGCCATACTGTCAAGGCTGTATTGTTTTTCATGTTGGATCTGGCTCAGTTAGTCCAAACTTGAGGGTTTGTGTTAAGAGCACTCCTGTCTAATATGGCCATGAGCTGACCAAGAGCGACAACACCATTTGAAACCAGTTTGCACAGCTGAAAGCACTACTGTCTTTGCAAGGCCTTCTGTCTGAGGAAGGTTGCACCTGCTCCACAGCCAAGAGGCGGCTGTTGCACAAGATGGCAATGTTTACCTCAGTAGAGAGATTATCAAAATCCAGATGGATAATTTCCAAATATTCTAACCTTCCAAATTATTTTCAACTCTTCTAATCTTTGGGAAACAAGTTATTATGGATTTCTGCAAATATGGGGGCTCCAGCAAGTTATTGCGCTTTTTTTCAGTCATAAGCTTTTTGAGACCATTTATATCTCTACTGTGTTACAAATTGCTTAATAATTGTTTTTGACAGGTTAAACTAGTAGTAAGTATAAAAGAAAATAATCCCAAGATAGCAAGCTGAACAGTTCAGTGATTCTGTAACATATTACAGTACTGGAAAGCCTTATGGAACACAAAAGCTGAGAATCCCTAGACCACAGTTAGATATAACACAGGTTAAAAATGAAAATTACTCCCTAACCCTATAGCACCCGTAGGAAACCAAAAGTCTTCTGCAGAATTTTAAACTTGTAACATTAAAAAAATAACTGCATTAGAATGCCATGATTTTTGTTACTAGTCTATGGAAACACTGTAATTCCTTTTTATCTCCTACAAGATCCTTCCCATAAGGATTTCTATAAATTATACTTCCTGTCCTTCAGTGTTGTGGATTAATAATGCTTCACTAATGAGGATTAAATAGCTCAAGAATTCTGTGATGTGTGCAAACACCAACACTGTAAGGCAGGATTTGTATTCAGAACCAAGAACTTCGTTCAATTTTCAAAAACGTGGAATTATGCTGCAGTACTTCTCTAGGCGAAAGTTAACTATCTTCAATGAAAGCTCTGCCTTTCCATTTGTAGGTTCATTGCATTTAAGATCAGAAGTGAACAGGCTGGTTGGATCCCATGACAACCACCCAGTCCCCCTGTACTGAGTACATTAGCTTCCATTTGGCTAAAATATCTATACCCTTCTTAACCTGAAGACCTCAAGAGATGAAGGCACCAATGTTTCTTTTTGTAGTTCCTTAAAAATGTGAGTACGGTTTCTCATTTGTACTTGTTTGATTTTTGCCTGAAGACTCTAATTCTTATTATGACTCTAATTTAAGTTAAACAGCCCTTGAAAAGGTACTTATGGTCTATTCCAGTCACCTGTGTATTGTCGCCTTTGTGTGGTCTTTCTGGTTATTTCTTCCTTATATCAAGGTGCAACCTCTGGCCCTCTAGTCATATTTGTTTGTTTTCTACACGGAATCCAGCTTTTTACACCTTTTAAGTCACGGTTTCACATCAAAAAGCATTATTGCATTTAGCCTCACCAGGATGGTACACCTGGGAGATACCTTCTTAGTCCTATCAGCTCTTCCTCAGCTTGTGCTTCCTTCTTCCTCCTCCTCCTTTCTGCTACAGTCTCACATTGGCAAGTTGCATTGAATTTCACTTGATCTCCTAAAACATCTTTAAAGTTGCTGTTTTCCAGGAAATTGTCTCTTCTGCAGACGTGTCCTTTGTAGCTTGTCTTTTTGCATTAGTTGCATTTTGTGCATGGACTCAATTATCAAGTAACCTAAACAGCAAACTGGGATACCCTACACTCATCCTGCAACATTGCCTCAGGCTTTAATTCGTGTATTTGCAGCTGGATCATCGATGAAAATGTCCAGTAGTTTCAGATGTTGTTTGAAAGACATCCAAGTTTTTCTGATTCCCAGAGGGGATACCTGACTCCAACACTTGGTTAGCCCTAGCTGCTAAGTCTGCTGCCACATTTTGTTTAAGGTTCCCTGAATGAAACTCCCTAGAGCACTTTAAGAGTTCTGTAATAATTGCCAATGATATCTCATTTTTGAGATCTATCCATTAGGCTCATTTTTAATGCATGTTTCACTGAAGCTGTAGAATGCAAAATTTTTCATCATAAGGAAAATATTATAAAAAATCTACACAACCACCATTATCAACACATTTATAATCTCATTCAAGATCAGGTTTGCTGCATAAGCTATATTTTTCAGAAAAACTGTGCTTATTAGCATTTATTATATTTCTGTCTTTTGAATCTCTATAATTTAAATCCCTTATTAACTTTTCCATTATTTTGTCCAGGACTGACATAAGGCTAAGTGTATACTTTCTTACCCATGTCAAGTTTTTTAAGTCTTGGAATATGTTACTACATTGGCTATTTTACCCCACATTTCATGATTTTAAAAAAGCATCACAAGGCCAGAGATGCCCTTTTAAAAATCCTCTTTTCAGTTTTGTAGAGTACAAGACACCCAAGTCTGCTGATTTAAACTTGTTTTAGCCTTTCTTCTGTGGTATCAACCAAGAAACTTCATGAACATTTCTGAATCATTACTAAACAATTTTGCTGTCTTCACCTGGAAACAGCCTAACACCTCTGAGTAGGGTCTGAAGGATTCGGCTGTGATTTGACTGGAATATTCCATTACATCACATGGCTGTATTTTGTTTCTAAGCTATTCTTTTCTCTATCTGTGTAGTAAAGGGCTGGATACTACAATCCTACCACAATCAACTGCAATAATTCTTCGACAGGTTTGGGTCCAACCCCAACTGAATTATGAATGAAAAAAGCTGTTGAAATGAGTTTGCCAGCTCACCCACATCTCCTTACTATTCCTGAACTAATGGTAGGAAGCCAGTATCTGGAAGAGATGAATCACTTCCATTTGCAATTTTAGCAAATTGATGTCTTAGGTTTCATGTAGGCTTTTTGGTACTTTGGGAGGTGTGTATCTGTGGTTTTTACTTGGGTTTGGCAGGCATGCCGA
>NW_009613676.1:47862-66182 GCF_000690535.1 Cariama cristata
GACAGAGAAATGCAGGCCACGGATGTCAAATTTCTACTTTATATTACTAAACTACTCCTAGTTTGATATATATAAATAAACATATACTGAGATACAAATGGGTAACCTGTTACCCCAGAACTGCAGTGACTCTGTGTGAAGGATTCTTCTCTGTGTTCTGTTGTTCTGTTTTAGGCTGCTTATAAAGACAGTTGTTTGCTATTGCAGCAATAAAGGATTAAGACTTTTGGGTTCTGCTGAAATAAACCTGCAATCTTTATGCTATAATTTCAGAGCACTGCATCAAAAGGACAGATGTAGCAAAACACATAATAAATGTGTTATCAGTTTTACCTTATCTGAATAGCTAATATAAGCATGCTGCTAGGAAAAGTCTGGCTGTTTTTAATTGTACACAAGCTGTGTTTTCAGCACCAGTTTTGATCCTGAAGTACTCAAATTGGACTGGAATGCCCAAAGGATGGCATATAAGTGTCTCTCCTGTATGATAAAGAAGTTATCAGTGTAAATTCTGAAGCAAAAATTGCAAAGCTGGATTTCATGTCCGACAGTAGATTTCCAAACAATATACTTTGTACTATGGTCATGTTTCAGTGCTGAGCTGTATAACTTATCCTACAGATGTCATTGCACACTCTCAGATTACTGTGAACTTCAGACATTGATATAAACATTTTATTAAGTTGTTCTAATACATTGCTGCCATGATGAAGCTCTGGAAATAGAATTGATTCGGCTTGAATGTTTGAGTAAGGTATTTCACAATGACCTCAGAAGTATCTCCACAGTAAAAATACTGTGAAAAAGAAAGCTTTCAAAAAACAGACTTTAAAGCAAAAGGAAAGATGTTGTTGCATGCAGAGCTTAAACTCAAAGCTGGTCAAGTAAGAACTGAAATTTGTTGTCACACTGGGACTCTCCGGGAACCGTATGACACAAGATACTGGTCTCAGGGCAGCTCCATGCTGACAGGGCTGCACCGCAACTCCTGCCCTGTTGCTAAATGTCAGAGAGAGGCAAGAACTAGAGGCAATCGATCTGAGGGAGGCGAACTGCTCCTTGGACTCACTGCAGCAAGATGCAGACCAAAAGCTGCTCTTGTGCAAGATCACCACAAAGCCAGCTGGGGCAGGAGGAGTCTTCAAGCAATCCTATTGCACAAGCCTCTTGCTGTTAAGGCTAGCTCCACGCTGTCACAACTTTCAGTCCCAGCTTGGCCTCTCCTGCCCCAACCCACACTCAGGACTAGGGTGCTTTAGTTACACGGGATTACAACTAAAATCAATGATATCCTCTCACTGATGCCAGTTAGCATAGGGCAGTAATAAACACGTTTAACTTCGACTTATATTGGATTAGATCCTTAGGATAAGGTAGCTACCTAAATGGTAACTGAGCCATAGCCTTGTAGATGGCTGAAAAACTGGCAGATGCATGACTAAGCTCTTTCTGGGGCACTCCCCATTCCAGCTTCATGAGTGAATCTGGGTAATCTACAGCACTGGGCTGCTTCTTCTAAGATGAGGTAGAAGAAGGAGGAAGGAAGAGCTGCCACTGTCCTCTAGGGACATTTGACTGTTCATGTTAATGCTGACAATTTTAATTACCCTTATCTTTTTTTATCCGTCTCTTCCATACTGCAAAAACCCTAGTCAACTTGGTGGAGAAGCAAAAGCAGACTAGGAGCAGCACACACCTGGTTTTCCTGGAGATGAAGAATATGATTTACCTATTGAACAGCAATGTGACCTTAAAGTAAGAATATGTAGATTCAATTTAATAACCAGCTAGGAAAATACATGCTGTCTGCACTTGAAATTGGATCCATACAGCCACTGAAGAGTTTAGCAAATTGCTTCTTTCATGTTTGTGTGCACGCGTATCAGTGGTCAGCTCCATAGGCCTTTGCTAAGACAACTGTTCATTTCAGATAGTTCTTGCCATTTCAGCTCTGGAAAAATCTCACTTTTTGTACCTGTATGAAGTATTATTTAAAAGTCAAAGACTTCTGGTTACCTGGCAACCTGTAAGTGAAGTCTTTGGAAAAGGAGCCTGAAAGGAGGGACCTATTGAATATCAGTCTTCTTTCTACATTGTAAATGAAGCTGTCTCACAAAAGATGTCAATATAAATGGGTCTTTGCACTCTGGGACTAGTTTATAGTTAGAAGTATTAGCAAAATACAAATATATAAATACATTTATATGAATAAATAAAGATGGTAAACCTTTTCACTATCGTACCCCAGCTTGTAAGTTCACCTGAGCTGCAAAAAAAGCTTCAGGTCTCTTTGAAAGGCTGCAAGTGTTTAATTTAATTAATTTAACTGTACTGGCTAAGAACTGAGTATGCTTGAGTAACTGGTGCAGCCAGGCCATTGCAATTTTCTCCATTTCAGGCTTCAAACCTGCATGAAAAGACTGCCCTGACCCATCCCATCAGGACCTCAATGCTAGCATCTGTCCATTTAACAATACATCGAGAGAACATTTTTGTTTTAATTGCTCTTGCAATTCTGAAGCATTACGTGACTCTAGATGTGAGCTAGAGAACATTATGAGTGTTAGAAAAAGCAGGATGAAGACTGAAGAGTGAAATGCCAAACAGGCCTTTCTGAATTGGGTGGTGAGCCTGGGCATGAAGGCTCCTCTTTCCTCTTGCCATGCCTTGCTAAGCACAGGGGGAAGCTCAGGGTGTTCTCTGCCAATGCAGCAGCAGCACAGTTGCAAGCAGCTGAACACACCTAGTACACATATATCTGATTTGGTATTGGTATTATTTCAGATGTACATTAGAGGGGCAGATGTATAATCTGGGACTACATCCAAACTGTCTTCTAAGGCAACAAGACAATCAGTAAGAATTTAATCCTTTTTCTTGTTGCTCATTCCTCCTCCTGTCCCTTAAAAACTAAAGCAAAGAAAAAGAAAAAAACAACCCACCTTTTTTAAAAAAAAAAAAAACAAACAAAAAAACCCCAATAAAACAGACTGAAGCATCAAAAGAAAAAAAAAACACAACACCTTTTTAAAAAAAAAACAAAACAAAACAATAAAACAGACTGAAGCATCACAGTTGATGCTGTTCTATGGCACATCATCAAAGACTTGATTATTTCTGGAAGTGCAATGGCTTTTGAAGTAAATAAACATTTAAACCTGCCATATTGTAAAATTACCTTATTTAACTGAGGCTCAGACCCCACTTAACAGCTAGTGCCTGTACAGAAGAGCAGGGTCTTAAAATGTGTTTAAATGTTTCCTTTCACAGTTCCTATCAACAGTTACCCCTCACCCTCCCACAGAGGTGTCTGTTCTCTCTGCACTCTCGGCTGAGAGCACCATAGGAAGGCAGGCGTCAGACAGGACTTTGTGCAGTCACTTCCCATGGATATAAGTAGTGAAGCAGAAATGATAAAAACTAGAGACACTGCTCACCTCCCTGGTAACATTCAGCAATTCAGAGTAGGGTGAGATGCCAACGATCCTGCATTGTTCCCGAATGCACACATTCTTACGGAAAGAACTGTAAAGCCATTAGAGAAATTTCCACATGTTCCTTTTAAATTATATAGATCACCTGGTATAAGTGTAGGTAAATAGGCTGGAAGGGGGAAAAAAAATCCCTGCCTGGCTTAACCCCACTTGTAACAATATTCTTCAGAATATCTTGGAATAATACAGAATAGATTAAAAAAAATGAAGCTTCTTCCTGCTACTTTACTTTTACTATACAAACAAGAACAAAAAAAGGCTTTGCAGTGGTGCAATCAAAATTCAGTCTTCCTTGGGTTTGTTCTTTGAGGCCAGCTACAGAAGTTGCCATGCTGGAAGATGCTAACAAGAAAGAGGACTATTGTAAGGTTTGTTATCTACATTATAACAACAGCAAGTTCATCAATACAGATAGGAAAAAGATCTGCTAGAGCTACTGTTTGTTATACAGTACTTTCATCCCTGGCAGGGAGAGAGAACTACAGAACCTTGTGGTAGAGTAATTACAATAATATCAGACTCTGTTTTTTCATCTCCCCAAAAGACCTAAGCCCCAAAACCAAAGCTGTTTTTCCACAGAAATGTCACATCCCAGAAATATCATAAAGGCTTTTCGGTGACTGAGAGCTGTGATACTGAATTCATGAGAGCAACAGAGTGCTAGTCTGGGTTCCATTATTGGTGAAAAGATGGGAAAGAATCGTATCAGTCCTGACAACTTGAAAGCTTAGCAGGAGAAAAAACAAAGTACAACAGGATTTCACAAATCACTAGGTCCACAGTGATAAAAATGTTTTACTTACTTATAGAGGAGGAAACAAAATTTTCCTAATCCTGAATCACAGGCTGTGTTCTAGCTGGATGCACTGGTCAGATCCAGCAGACATAAAATACTCAGGAAAGAAAAATAATCAAATTGGAAACAGCTACAGATTACTGGAGTAACAAGATGAAAGTCCACCAAGTATCATTCAGCCTTAAGAATGCACAGAGGAATGTAAAAAAACCCCTGAACCTTGTATTATTTAAAGTTACACTCCTAAACCCAAAGACCTTCCATAAGATTCTTGCAGCTGAAATCAGAAATAAGACTACAGTTAATTTTAGCAGATTCCCATAGGTAGCCCATACAGTACAATTAATCATCTGGAAATTGGCAAAAAAAAAAAAAAGGAAAAAATAATCTGTTATAATTATTTTCATTTTCCTAAGACGAAAAAGCGTGAACAGATTAAACAAGCATCTATCAAATACCATCAGGTACACTTCTTCACAGAGTTCAATAAAAAAATTTAACAGAATGCAGTTGAATGCCTAGAATATAGTACTCTGCACCATGCAGTGCAATAATTATGCACAATTAAAGCCTACTGTGCAATTTTGTTACCATAAAAGCTCATTGAGTCACACCAATTGAAAAATCTAAAACAACCTGCTACAGAATCACTTTCCACAATTAAATGCCAATTCACAATTTCATCTCTATGGCCAAAATACATTTCTCAATTTGGTCTGGGCTTTTCACTGTTGTGGTGTTTAAAGCTCAAGCTCTGAAAAAGTGAACAAGAATTAGCATTAAAATAGCTTAGAGAACACTTCCATGTTTCATTTCTAGGAAATGCACTTCTTGTTCCACTCTTGGAGGTTCATAATAGGTACTGAATAATTAAGACCATCATGAAGCTTTGTAAAAAATCTTAGAAATATAGGAAAGCTGTGTTCATACTGTATGAGAATGCATAGTGCGTACTCATTTATTGGTATGAAATCCACAGTGTTTAAGTGCATGCTTATATTTGTTATTTGATGCCTGACAATTCATTTAGCCCACACATCTACTTGGAATAAGTAAAGCTTACTTGAAATAAGCTAGCTGAATATGGTTCCTTTGCAGAATACATTACAAAGAGTAAGAAATTTAAGATTTCTAAGTCTTAAATTAAAAGTAAAAGTACTTCTAAGAGTCAGAAATTCACACAGATTCCAAAACTTACTAAAAGGCACTGTGATGGGAGCTGGAAAGGGAGAAATCCCATGAGAACATAACAGGTATTGTAGCCTCTTTGAATAGATAGCATGTTAGATCTCAAGGTGATGTATAAAAAGATGATGTATAAAAAGAGACGTAATATATCCACTTATATTTATGGATGTCTAGCATTTCCCAAAATAGTGTTCTTTTATCCCCATCTTTGAAGAAGGTGTTTTCCCACTAGCTTCAGTAAGGTTATAATTTCATTCTTTGTACGTTTTCAACTCTGGGGCTCAAGGGATCCTGAACATCACTGCTCTTGCATGGATAAAACCTCATAAAGGGTCAGTTACCAGTGATGATGAATGCTGTCAATTTTGTAGTACAAAAATATTATTAGGTCTATATTTATGCAAATAAATGTTGCTAATATTACCAAGAACTGTGTTCTGATTGTTATTAGAAAGAAAAAGGAGAAGGAACTAGAAAATCAGTGGAACAAAGATGATATGCCAAGATTAAAAATAGGTTATTGAAAAAATACAGTGGTGGTAGTTAGTTATTTACCAATCCCTGTGGGGTAGCTATAAAAGATTTTTGTTACACACCCATATAAAGACAAACTCAAAACAGTTTGCTGCTTCTCCTGACTTGTCATCCTTGAGAGCTCCTGAGATAGTATGACACTAGCCAGATCTCACCGACCTCATATTTGAAGAAATCCTGACCAGACACAGAAGATGAAATAATCTGAAATATTATCTCCATCAGCTTGAGAACCCCACATACCACCAGTTAAATGGATTTTTAATTCCCAATATTGTCCTCTCCCTGATGTGTATGCTTTTCCTTCTGTAAACTACTCTTCTTACTGTTATCCCTTTTCTCTAATGAGAATCTGGCTTAGGCTGCTAAGCTTGTGTCTTTGGCAGCTGTGGGTCAGAGAAGCTTTGAAAACTGACAATTTAAAGCAGCCTGGCTCTCAGGCAAACTTTCAGTCTCTGAGTGGCTAAGACTATCTGCTGTCTCTGTAATTCTTCAGCTGTGAGGCTGCAAGTGAGAATTACCTCTAGACAAGAAATTTTTGTTGTGCTGTTCTGTATGTTTGTTTTGTTTAGTTTTCAAGAAAGATAATTTTTGGAGCAACAGCAGCTCTGGCCATTTGAATTCACTTCCTTTTTTATGCAGAAGAGCAGTTTACACTACTGCTAATACTATCTGAAAGACTAGCATATGTGATGGACACATTCTTTCTTGGTAAAAAAAGGCTTCACAAAGATGTATGTTATTGCTAAATTACTTCATATTCAGTACTTTATATTTCAGGTCCTTTAGCTCTCCCCTTTATATCTTCAGAAATTTTTACTGAAGTAAAAGGTTGCTGCGTTTGAACAAAGAAGCCAAGATGTCTGCCTCAGAAAATCATGATCCATGGATCATGCACTCCTTCCACTGGAGCCACCATATTTGTTTCACTTTCAGTCTACTTATTCAATCAAAAATTACAAAATGCTATCACGTTCAGTCACCTCAGGCCTGGCTGGCAAGACAACATAACGTCCTGCAAGACAGGATGAGAAAGAGGTTTTGAATTTTAAAATTCAATATGCATTTGTATATTAAATTTCAAATCAGAGAACACAGCAGACAAAAATACACTGTTTGCTGATATAAAAAGGCATGTTTTGGGACACTGAACTCTACCCAGACAGTCAGAGAACACAAGTAGGAGCAACTGTACAGGATGGAGAGAGACCTCTCATCCATTTGTCACTGCTCTTTGAACCTCAGGCTGGATTGCTAATGAGAGAGTGGATAGGGCATACCTCGTCCAGGGAACGCCTTTTCTCTTAAATCCCTGCACAGAAGCTTAACCCAGTGAGGTGCTATTGACTGAACCCAGATTCACACTTACATGGTTAGGGTCAGAGGCAATCTCTCTACCTGCAACTTCCAGCCTGAGCCTTGAAATCTTTCCAGCACAGGGCCGAGCTCAACCTGCTGCCCACCAAACATCTGACCAAGCCAAGCAAAGACACGCTGCTGTCACCACACTAAGAGGTGCTGGGGGTGAATTCTCAGAGTTGGCAAAGAAAGCCCATACCTGCAACCCCCCCAGAGCAACAAAACCACGCCAAGCCAAAGGCACCGCAGGGCATATGGGAGGAATATAGCTCCCAGGCTATGAAAGCACACACATACTAAGTAAGCAAACTAGTAATTTCTGAAGTGTTCTTCTGAGCTTATTTACATGATCATGTTGATGAGCACAGCATGTCAGCTATGTGGGCTGGTATCCCGCTAAAGCCAGTGGTAAAATAAATTTAGTAGGTATTTATGTAGGCCATGCTGTAATGTCCAGATGAAACAAAGACAATGTTAAAGCAAGTCTGTAGAGACCGCATAAGCGGATCAAAATGAAACAGCACCAATATGAGCTTATGTTAGTAAGATTACGATTTCAAGGCCATATTTTGGCAGGTCCTTGAGAACCACTTCATGTCATTTAGGCAACAGGCAAAACACTTTGTCCACGAGAACCCGTGGGTGTGCGGTCGTGACTACAAGGCCACCGAAGGACAAGGTTACGGAAAGACACAGGGAAAGATGTTTCCTCATGGGGAAAGAATAAACAGATACCGATTCAATGGCTTTGCCAGCTTCTTAACTCTAAACTGCACTATAAACCCCTCGTACCCACGCCCATGGGTCCATGACAGGAGCCTCTGGAGTTTACCTGGCCCTCCTGGCGTCAGGAAGATGAGGCGCAGGCACTGGGGCTCCCTCTCCACAGTTGTCAACACCAAAATCCTCCAGAAACGTACCAGACAAGACCACAAGCCAGAAATCCTCCTACACCAGCTGTGCATGTCCAGGTGCTGGCTGCAGGGGCTCCTCTGTGAGGAGAGAACCGGGCTGCCCTGTGCAGGACACAGCCGGTTCCAACCGGTTCCAACCGGTTCCAGCCGGCTCTGCTGTGGTCCCACCACAGGGCACAGCTGAGCCCATCAGTGATGCCAGTGGCACCTCTGGAAATATGTGTTTAAGAAAGGGCAAAATGCCACAGAGGTGGTGGGGAGTGAGGAAAAACGTGTGAGAAACAGCCCAACGAGTGCCCAGGTCTGGGGAGGAGGAAGAGGTGCTCCCAGTGCCCGAGCAATACATTAATTTTCCCCAAGTTGAGTCTGTTTTGCCTGTGAGGGTGATTGGTAAGTGATCTCCATGTCTTTATCCTGACCCACGAGCTTTTTCCTCTTATTTTGTCCCCCGGTCCTGCCGAGGAGGGGGAGCGAGAGAGCAGCTGGGCGGGCGCCTGGCCCTCGGCTGAGGCCGACCCCCCACACCTGCCTTGTGCTGCACAGAGGCACCTCTGGCTTTACATATGGACAATGAATTTTCACCTCATTAGGCAGAACTTAAAACAGTGGTTATGAACTCCCAGAAGCCTCTCCATTCACACAGGTTGCTGGCAATGAACTGCAGCTTCTCACCCATTCGTCTCCCTCTGACGTTTAAACCCGGGAGGCTGAGCACAGCTGTTAGGAACTTGCTCCCTCCTCAACTTTCTGGAGTGCCCGGTGCGGCACAGCTGGCTTGCCCGTGTGTGCACACCGCCTGCTCTCTCCAAGAACACAGTAAGAAAAACAGCCAGAATATGAAAATGAGACTAAGATACAAGGATACATTTATGTAAATTTAGCAAAACAGTCCTCTGAACTAAGCACTTGAAGTGATTACAAAGGACAACAGGGTCTAACAGCTAAGGCTTTTCTTCTCATTCCTTGATGGAGACAACATTTGTCGCAGTACTTGGACTAGCATCACAACAGTCAACAAGAGTACCATGTCATTAGTACTCCTGCCTGGGTGAGCTCACTTCATGATAAACTCTGTGACACCGACACAAACTCTGCGGGCTGGAAACCATAAGGGCTGTATGGAATACCTATTTAAATATACCCACTTGGGTCTGTCTGTGTCATAATATTTTTGCTTAATTTCTAGTATGCCATGTAGAATTGCAAGTTCTATGCATTTAAGCCCTTCAACATCAGTCAATATTACACGATTACCTCGTTATTGCACCTTACGTACTTGGATCTGTTTCCTAAAGTAAATTTGAACTACGCACTTCAGTGTGATAATCCATTAATGCAACACACGTGTCTTCTCCCTTTCCGACTGTCCACACCTTGCTACCTGTAAGGCCAAGGAGGAATACTGAGCTGAATGCCAGGTATTGTGTCAGCTATCAGGTTGGGCTTCCTGCATTTATCTTGTAATTGTCTGAATATTTTAATAATGATGCATAATGTAATGTTACTGTTTAGATAAATGAGCTCATACAGTGTATATTTGATAACATGATGTCTGGTTGATAAACTAAACAGATGAAGAGTGAATCAGCTTCCTAATTCTTGCAGCATACTTCACTACAAGGTGCCTTCACCTTTCTTTCACTTGGGACAAATGGTAGTTGAACGGAGTGAACAAAGCTCGACTCTGAATACCAGACCAGCCTGCTAGCCTGGAAAATTCTATACTGCTGTTTGAGCAAGATGGACATTTACAGGCCATCAACTAGAGCCAAGGGGTTCAATTAGTTGTATACCTTTCTCTCAAGCAACTGCAGGCAAAGAAATTTTGCCAGCCCTGGATTTAAAATAAAAGAACAGATGATCAGTAAAGGATCATCAATAGCCATGAATAAAACTAGCACGTTAATTAAGGGTAAAGGGCAGTCTGCTCCTCTGCTCTCCTGACATGTTTTGTTAAACCACATCCAGAAATTTATAACAAGCATGTAGCCATAAAGTTACTAAAACCAAGAAGCTACACACTTTAGTTACTAAATAATTAGCAATACTATCATTATTGTTAACATGAATATAATTCATGAACCAAACTATTTTTGGAAATAATATTAAAAGACACCATTCCAAGCACAGTGCAGAGAAGAACTGAGGCATTATTTAAGATAGAAATGCAAAGATACAATTTAAAACTCTGTATTACTTTTGGGGTAGTGTGCAACAAAGCCACGTTAAATATAAAGAATTCATTTATGTGATCCACATTGCCTCAGGCAATCAGCAAGGAGAAAGACAAATGTCTGATGCTCCTACTATCTCACTTTTACTGTAACAATGAGCCCCAGGTATACCTCCCCTTTCCAGTCCTATGCATTTTAATTTGCTACCAAAAAATCTACAGAAATATTCCAAAATCATGTTAACAGAAAATAAGTACCATAAGGGCCACGTTTAGCGACAGTTACCCATTGTAGGGATTAACTGTGGATTATCCTTTAAAATCAGATTTTTTAATTGGTGTAAATTAGCACAGCTCCATTCAAATAAATGGGGCCATGCCCTTTAGTCCCAGTTGATGATCCAGCCTGTAACACTCTTGGAAGAAGTGGGATTTTGATCACCTGAACAGACACTCAGCAGGATGCCTCTGAGCACAAAGTTGTAAGTCAGTGTTCACAGCAAGCAGTTTCACACCACACCTGCTGAGATGTTTCAGCTATCCTGAATTCTCTAAAAGTCCACTTTGTCTGCAAAAAAAGGTAAAAAACCCTCCCAATACAGCAGCAAATTAAGAAGGGGGTGATGGACACCCTATTTTTAAAGCCCATAAAATGCAGAGAAATCTCAGCTCAGTGGGAAGGTGAGTATGTGGGTGAGGGGTAAATTTTTGGAGATATCCTCAGAGAACTACAATTTACATGTGAGTAACTATCACTTCTGTAAAAGACATGCATTTCAGAGTCACAACTTTTGGAAGCTAGACTATCTCCAAGGAGTAAGTTTGTACATACAAAGATGGGAACAGGAAAACCACAGTAGGTTTGTGGGATTACCATGTGATTAAAAAACAGACAAAACCCACACCAGAGTACCACTACAATCAGTCCATTTACCAGTGGAGGAATTTCTCCTACCTAACCCGAGCTTGGTGATTTGCAGAGTGCAGCAGAAGCAATTTTAGAGGCACTTGAATAGAGGCAACGAGGTGGCTCAGAGGAAGCAAACGTTCAGTCTCAACAGATTGTGGGTGGAGAGTGATGAAATATTATTGCTACCAGGATGTTTTAAAAATGTTTTTTACTATATGCATATTTTTCTAGGATAGAAAAATAAATGTGCAGAATGCGGGCATCTCTTGGGCGTTTTGATGCTGCAAGGTGCGTTTGGGCTAAGGGGACACTGAACATAAAAATTATTTCACTGCTTTAAAAAGGAATAGCTCATAGAATAATTAAACATGGAAAATGTTACATCTAGACCGGGCCTCGTTTTGTCATGTTCTCTCTGCGAGTTATCTCCTGGCTATGAAAGCGGCTAAGTAGGTGGACTCGTACTGGGATAAATTTGTTGTTACAGGTCCTACATTGCAGCATTAAAGGCATAGGTGTGCGAAGGAGGTGCTGGGTGACTCTCCAGAATGAGACATACCTCTGCACATAGATAAACCTAAAATCAAGAGCGCCATGTTCAACAGTGTTTGGCTAACTCCAGGACTTGAAGATCAGGCTCTGCTTTACTACACTTTGATGGAGACTGCTGCTCAGTGTACCATTGAGTGCCTTGACTTCATCTAAACATTGCAAGGTGACCTGTTAGGATTCTGTGAATTTGATATATGTGTTATGTCCTCTCCATATATTGGTATCTCCAGGGATCACCTCATCAAAGCCAAGTTAATCTACAGAGATGTCCTGTATGAAGGAGCTTTCAGACTTGGGCTCAATCTGATCCATCTCTTCTAGCTTTGGGAGTTACTGATAACTACCTTAAAATGCAGAATTAGAAATGGGCAGATGGAGAGGACTTGCATAGCCTTCACTTTGCATTTGTGCCACCCTATTTACCTCTCTCTTTACCTCTCTCTCCTCCTTGGCTTATTCCTAGTCTCCTATAGATGTGTTTTGGGGGAGCCTAGGTCAGTTCCTCAAGCACTGTGAATCTGTTGTAGTTTCTAACTTTTCTACATCTCCATTACTGTGGCTTTGCTACACTAGTCCCTTTGATACAGGCACAGCTCCTGTAGTAGCAGTAATTGAGATAAACTGACACTTGTTACATTGAAGAAATAAGTCTTTTAGCTGTTTGGAGCAATCCCTACTCTCTTTTTAAACAGTTAAAAGACTTCCTTTAAAAATCTAACAAATAGTAGTTAATCTTTGTTGGTGTCTCTCTAGCGGCATCTGTATTAAAGGTCCTGGCCCAGCACTGGCAATAGCACTGATCTATTAGTGTTGGCATCTCTAGTGAGGACAGATTAAGGACCTTGGGAAGCAGACTGATGGCCCAAGTAGCACAGGTCGGGCAGGGCAGGAAGAATTAGGGAGATTTAAGGCAATATGAGAGAAAAGATGGTAATGTTGCTGTGGGGCTTGGTCTGAAAGCTGTAGTTACTACTTCTTTAAGAACTGAGGCATTCCTAAGGAAGTATGAACTACAGCCCCACAGCAACCTTGCCAACAATTGGTTATCATGTTTTTACCTCATAAAAAAACGAAGTAAATAAAATTATAATCACTACCATAATTTTAGGAAGGGGAAAACCCAAATCACTAAAAGGTGAAGGGACTTTCCCAAGCATAATCAGTAATGATAAGGGGAAGAGGTACTATTGTGTCCACTCTCAACATTCAAAGCACCACACAAAAGATCTGGTCCTTGGTACAGGTCAAATTCAGAAGGAACACTATGGAGTTGACTGTAAGACTGTAGAGTCTTTTTGGAGTCCATTTTGTGTTGAGTTTACACACAGCAACCTTTACCTCGAAACTTCTATCCTCTACTGAAAATGGAACTATGCAAAAAGTACAATGTTCTCTAAATGTAGAACAGCAAACTCCCAAATATTGTTAAGCGAAACAAGAAGCTTTAAGAGCTTTCTTAAAGATACACTTCAAGGCCAATGCACACTTTCAGATTTAAACAGTCTGGTACCTGAGGAGAAACACACAAAGCCAGTATTCTCAACTCCTCTGTACTTGTACCTCTTCATTATACTGCTAGGATGCTTCTGTTGCCAATTTTGCAAACAATTTAGAATGGAATAGTCTTTTTTTAAACCTGTGAGAGGAAAAAAAAGCCAAGGGAAAAATTAAGAATTTATAAAGTGAGACGTAAATGTGTCAGTTTTAGAAATCATCTGCAAAGGAAGGAGGTAGATTGGCAGGTATAATGGCAGACCAGAACCAGAAAGCAGAGACACATCATTAAAGCATTAACTAGGTGTTTTGAGAAATTACTTTGGCAGATAGCCAACGCGACATTAGTATTGTTTCATGACAGAGTCTGTGTGTCACCAAAGCTTTATATCAGTTAGGCCCCTAAAAGCAAATTAGTATTTTTTAAAATAATGAAACACTTTTACCGTTTAAGTTTTTGGGTGTTTTGAAACTTTTTATCCCTGAGAATTTGAAGCTTATTCATCCACTATTCACAGAACAGCTGAGATTCTCACAAAACTGTTCTGTCTTGAAGCTTTATCAAGAGCTCCACCTCTCACCTTACCCTCAAGTACAAAAGGAACAGACAAGGATAGAAATAATTTCATCTCGGGCTGAGTCCTTTTGCAAGAGCTCAGGTATACCTCATTTACTGGAAATCCATTACGCATCTCCTCCTAGTTCCCAAGGACCATTCATTCCCTTACCATGGCTCTCCATCAGCTCCTAGTAGATCATCACTTTGTTCTTTTTCTTCTCTAGGTTAGGCTGGTCCTGATTGCCCATTTGCATCTCAGAAAGGACACTGGCTTAGTCCATAACCATTTCCTTGAGAAAAATACTTTGGTGAGACTCTTTTAGCCTATTCTAGGAACACTTTATTCAGGAGCTTCTCCTCCTCCACTTGAAATTCACTATGGCCAACAGACTCCTGTATGAAGAGTAATGAATGCAACTTCATTTTTAAGCACTTCTTGCTTACAAGAATGAGCCACTTCAATTAAACAGCACCAGCTACTTAAGTCAAGACATATTTCCACTCACTGGTGGCTGACTGTATGCAAATTATGGGGAAAAAGTCACATGCAAAAGAGTGACGGAGATATATCAGCTTTTACCTAACAGTGAAGAGGGGAGGTAGAAGTCAGCATCAGCATTTTTGTCAAAATGTGTTTTTAACAAAAGATATTTGTTAAATTACTAATATACTTCCATAGTATTTTTAAATATTTATACTATGAATTAATGATGTCCTCTCAATTAGTGAAAAGAGTCTTCTGTACATTCCTTTGTAAGGAAGGAAATACATAAAAAGGCAAGGAAGACTTGGGAAAAGGTATGCATGAGACCAAACTCCATTCATCAGTGGTCCTTGCATCAGACTTCCTCCGCATCTCCCATTCCTCTCAGATCACCACATGCCCCATGGTCAGAAACCTCTCCTAGGGCATTGCTTGCCTGTTTGCCTGCAACACCACAGCCACAAAAGCCATCTGCTTATACCTTGCATATTTTTCTTTTTTTTTTTTTTTCCTTCCAACAGGATTTTAAAAAAAAGTAGATCTACTGGCAGATGAGCTTCTATCTAAATGGGAACACTGTTACAGATAGACAGAATGCTCCTTTATGTTTATGAAGCTTCCTTCACATTGTGTAAATGCACACTTGCAGTGTAATCATGAGTTTTCCATCATCATTAGCAGCATGATCCTAGTAGTTAAAGAAGCCTGGTAAATGACACAACACTGGAAGGTTCCCACAAAGAAAAGTCTATTTAGATAACTAAGGAATCTTTATCGCATGAACATCTTCATGACACAGCAAATTGTAACACAGTACATAACACTACCAAAAAAAGTCCTGAAAGCTCGCAAACCCACAAACTAGAACTGGGTTTTCTTTCATATAAGCTTGCAGGAGGGCTTGGGAGCAGAGGAGGGAAAATGAGGGGAAGAAAGGAAGAAGAGTTCACATTGAGGTAATAAACCACCATTTCTTTGGAAACCTTAAGCTTTGTCCAAGTTTTTTAAAATCAATATAAACGGGATATACTTGGGTTGCAGATATAAATAAAACCAAGAATGTCTCCCACATACATACTATTGATATAAGAAGAAAGAGTTTGAAAATAGGGTTTAAATCATCTTTCTCAGAAGCTTTAAATCTCACCTTCTAGCAAGTGACATTGAGCTTCTGGCAAGAAGCAGTTTCATGTATGAAATGTGTCTCCTAAAACTGAAGAGTATACAGAGTAGAGTAAGATAATATGTCAACAAATTACACCCTAGAGATTGAAAGCAATCTAGCTAGCCTGCACTACCTTATCCCATTGTCTACAGAAAAGTACTAGGTGTCAAGATATCACAGAAAATAGTTTAGATCTTACTAGCCTAACAGAATAAAAATACATTGATTCACAGTTTGGACAAAGAACGCCCCCCCCCCCCCAAAAAAAAAAAAAAAAAAAAAAAAATCAAACCACAAAACAACTTCTCATCTCAACCATTTACTCAGTGGCTCCCCTGCTCTCGGGGCCACTGAACAATGGGAAACCACCGTCAACTCCCAGCACTCCTTATGGGCCTCCACACATCTTCATCAACACTTCCACTGAAAAGCCTACTTCATATGGCTCTGTGACCACTTGCCCTGGCCATTTATGCAGCCAGTTGTCCACTGAGCACAACGCAAGAAGTACTGATATAGCCTAAGAAAGTGATAAATTTTAGGCTAAGTTCATGTTTTAAGGAGAGAACCTGTGAAAAATGGAAAATTATTTCACATTTTACCTATCTCTCTGACTTAAAATGGACGGATCACACAATGACTGGGATTCTAGCCATTAGTTAGGACACTAGAAAAAAAGAACAGGTGTGTCATTGCTGAGTTGCCTTTGCAAATACATAGAAATTTTTCAAGCCAACTTGCTTCAAATTCTTGAGTTCCAGAATTCTTGTTGCTTGTCAGGGAACACAATGAGATGAACTCCACGTTAATTAGTTAAAACATCCCTGCAAAACTGTAAGTACTGAAGTGCACTACAGCCTTGACTAAGAAATTTTGCTACATTAAATGTCTCTCAAAATTCTTTACCAAGTAAGATAGACCAAAGACCTTTCCACATTGCAAAAAAAGGGGCACATATACTTGTCCATTTGGTGTCAAGAATAAATTGTTGCATAAGTGAAAACATCAGTGGATTTTTAGAAACCCTTTTTAGAGTAGAAATATTTTTCAAAGCAGTCAAGCAAGTTCCTTGCCACAATTTATTTTCAATTTTAGTAGTTCTTCCTGGTCCTGGAGCATTCACAAGACAGTGCAGTCACTGTAAGAGCAGCTTCCATGAAATAACCATTTTGATTGCATCATCCTTGCTCATTACAAGTTTTCATTTTAGTCATTAGGACACAGCAGTGGCAGGTAGGTAAATCCATGGCTCTTCCCTGTGGATTTGTGAAGGTGAAGATGGCTCGGACAGGAATCCTCCCTGCATTACACTGTCCCAAGTCCTTAGCTAAATTGCCATTTGTTTCATGCACATTCTTCCTTCTCCTCATTGTGATTTATATTTGGTATGGTGTCCTTATGGCTATGCTTGTAATTTTTCTTAGAAACTCTGGTCTAAAACTTAAGATTCATCTATTTGGTACCTGCATTGTCAGTAACATCATATTGCATTTTTGCATATTTTAGCTACAGCACAGCAAATATCCCCTTGTTTTAGAGTAAAAAATCTGCTTCTTGCTAGAGCTGTGCAGCAACATTGATTGTATCAGTAAACAGAATTCAGCCGTAGGTAATGCAGAAAACTCAGAAGAGCCTACGGTAGGAAAATAATTTTTCTAATTTTTTCTATTAAGTATTTAGGTAAATGCCTATCATCCCCAAGAGATTTTTAATTATTAAAGACACTGAAAGTTTGGCTGCATGAAGGAAGGTCAGTATCTAGTCCTGGTTAACTCCAAGAATCAAGGATGATAAACAGATAAGTTGTCTTTTTACAGCTCTGTAATTTCTTATCCCGGCGTTGAGGAACGGCATCGGTAGGCGGACGTGGCAGTAGCTCCCCTGCCGCTCACACAGCCTTCTCCTGGAGGTCAGGTACTGGCAAGTAAAAATCACCTACAGCCAGGACAACGGATTAAAAATTGGTATTTTACTACTTAAACTACCAGATGAATCTGAGACCAAATGATAACCTGCTGGCATCCTAGCTGACCTCAGATAAAACGAGACACCCCGAGACTCACTTTTAAGGGTGGAAGAGGGGAAGTGGGTCAATTCAATACCTTTTTACCACTACGCTATTCTCCCGAGGCAGCCCACCCTTAGTGACCATTCATTTTTTCTTCACTGATGGTATAAAACAGAGTAAGCATTAACCCCAACCAAATACGAATTCATTTTTTCTTCACTGGTAGTATAAAACACAGTAGGCATTAACCCCAACCAAATACTAATTCCTGTTAAGAAAATAAGATTTTAAATCTTTATTACTTACTTACATATAATAAATATAATACAGAACAAAAACATCACACCCATTGATTGTATTACACAGGTTGTTCATCAGAATACATTACATTTTCTTTTCACTAGCCCTTTTATAGGGTTTTGGTATTGGATATTACGAATTTCAATTTATAAACCTATCAACACAAGAACAATCTTCTAATTTTCACCTTTAAGCTTGTTTCAAATATTCATATATATACTGGTTTTGTTAAAAATATATAAGCACTGTTCAATATTTGCAATATAGGCTTTTAATTTCCATTCATTAGATCTCTCTTAATACAGAGAATTTCAAAATAATTAATAGCTTAAATCTGATTTTAATTAAAAATACTTATTCTATATTTCTCATTTAACTGACGCCCCCCCC
>NW_009613676.1:66199-103238 GCF_000690535.1 Cariama cristata
ATGAAGTGACAGGACAAAGACACTCCAGGCAGAAGCCAATGTTCACTTTTAAAAAAACAAAAGGTAAAAGTTCTGGTCCTTGCTTCACCTGTATAATTCTGGAATAATGGAGACACCAATTTAGTATGAAGAGGGAAGGAAGAAACCAGAAGCCAGACTTTCTGAAGAGACACGCATCTTCATTTCAGATTTACTACTGCCACCCTGCTGTTTTCTTGGCTTAAAAATCACTGCATCAAGTCAGGATTATATGTTTTTCTCTGCAGGAATATACTTATCATTAAATGGAAATTAGATAAAAATGCTACATTTCTTTTTTATCAAAAATAGATCAAGGTTTAACACACTCTGAAATCGGGTATTTAAGTGCAAATGCAATACACATCAGCAATTCACGTTCTGGTCTCACTAGGGAAAATGGTGAAAAGATTATACATAAAGATGTTTCATAGAGGATATATACCTGGAACTAGCTGTGCTCTCAGAACATCTGAATTATCAGTAAACCGTACAGACCTCATGCAAACAAAAGTTTTCTTCAGTTGAAAGTTCTTCAGTTAAAGCAGCTTCTGCTTTAAAAGTGTTACTTAGAATTCACTGAAACTTAGTACAAAAATGCCAAAACGACCATCAAACTACTAACTATTGGTTTTGTGCATCTTTTAATGCACACAAGCTTTAGAAGGTTCACATATCAATCTGTATAAACAACTAAGAAGTTTCATAAACAATTTTGTTTTACTAATACCCACTCCAAAGAGAACTTACACAAATTTTAAATCATTACAAGGACCTCTTCAGCTGTACAATGCTGAAGTTGTATTGCAGATTCATGAGATTTTGCTAATTCCATTCAAACACCATCAACTTGGACAAGTAGCTAAGCTTTCAATACAGCTTCGCGTAAACAGCTCTCGGTTTTCAATTAATAAAGCATTCATTTGTAACTGGATTGTATGTGGGACTTTTTAACACTTCACAAAAAACCCCCTAAAAACCCCAGAATACAGAGAAGAAACTCCTTAGTACGTACACTCTCCAAATGTAGTTTCCACCCCCCCTTTTTTTTTTTTTTTTTTTACAATCACAGGCCTTAATTTAAGCATTCAGCTTCAATATGAAATGATTATTTAAAATACCTATATTCTATATTAAATCAAGATCAACCAGAGAGAGATCAATCCAATACACTATTGCCTAAGCACTTCCAATATTTAATGGGCTATGTAAGAAATTATCCAGATGATTTTACAGCTGCTCCCATACACTGTCCAGTAAGATTCCTTATTTTCAATTAAGATTTTTAAGTTTTTTTTTTTTACTTCTTCTCCAATAGGAAAGGGACACTGCTTGACTGGAAAGCCCCTGCTGTTCCCCTAGCTAGAGGAAAAAGAAGGAGATTCTAAAAATATTTTAGAAATTACTCATTCTGGTAGAGGAACTAGTTTAACTGGCATGCAAAAGGTCAGATTTAAGAGGATGAGAAGTATCACCTGTAACACAGACAAGGAAGAAAAGATTTGTGGACTGGCAACATTGGTAATATATTGAAGGATATCTCTAAGGAAAACAGACTAATTTGCATATTATTAGTTCTATGCTAAATGGCTAATTCCCCTCAGCCTGATAAGTGTGGTCTTTGGTTTGGTTTTGTTTCATTGTATTTTTTAGAAAGCTGAGGGAAAACTTCAGGAACATATGTGAAGAATTGTAGAAACATCCCTGAATTACTATTTCTGAGGCCATTCCAGTATTCAGTCGTATTTCTTCTGTGGAACATATACAAAATTTGTGCACCTTCCCTGATAAAACAGTCGAAAGTTCATTAAAAAATAAAAAAAAACATTGGATGCAACTTTATAAACTGAGATGCGGTTAAAGAACTCTGCACTTGTAGAACTAAACAGTGGCTTTCTACAGAAATCCTCAGAGAAAAGCCTTTTATGCATTTTAAAAGTAGGAATTGAAAACAAGATGAAATTCTGGATGTGTTCCACATCACGGAAGGCATTTTAGAAAAATTCTGGTTACCTACCAATACCAGATGTAATGATGCAATACTGTACCTCAGAGGAGAGTGAGAACACAGATAACTAAATAGAGTTACATTTGTATGTTACATTTATGTTTTATGCTAGATTTCTAACAGTACAGAGAACTAGGGCAGTCAAAATACAATTACAGTAGCTTTACCTAGAGAGGAAATGCCCTGTTGCATTCTTTGCAAAGTGAATGTAAATGGAAATGCCAAATCAGAAATCATCAAGAGGAAGTTGATCCTCAAGGCTGATGATCACATATTCTCACTATTGACAAAAATTTCTCCTATAAGCATACAACTAAGTGAAGTGGTTAACATTTCTCATACTGCTGATTTTAAAGAAAAGTAATGTAGCAAGATAACGAGACAAATTTGCCTTTTAAATAATTAAGCTGCATGCTGGCTGTATGGAACTACTTTTTGTGACCAGTTACAGTAGTACATTTACCATTTTTACCAGCACCAAAATCCCTCAAACTGATATTACTGAAGTCTTAAAGCAAACCACTCCAAATGTATGCTGCAGACAGAAATACTGCAAAGGCATAAAGGTTACCTTGACTGCGGAGTTTCTTTTCAATAAAGTTTTACTATATTAATGCTGTCTATTACTGTCGCGGGCTTTGGATCAAATCCCAGTCTAGCGAAAGTAACTTCACTGGAAAAACAAACAAAAATCCCCAAAGTGAACAGGCTTTCTAAAAATGTCATTATATAAATGAATATATTTATGTTAGAAGATTTATACTGGTACTCTACCCCAGAATCAGATTATGTATTACTGTAGCACTGCCCAACCCTGAAAGTTAATGTCACTGTCATGCCATAAGTGCAGCTTCAAAATCAGCAGTGTAACTATTAATTTATATGGCGCATAGTACAACAAAGGAAAAAACCACAGAAAACTGTAGCGTCAGTTTAGAATGGATGTTTGTTCAGAAAGTAATGAAGTGTTGGGCAGAGTGTATTTTATTGACACCTCTAAGTGCTCTGAACGTTCTCATCATGATTTACCTAATAAGCTTAAGGAACATGAAAGTCACATGATGTGAAATGTTTGAGTGAAACCTAAAAATGTTTGTAACAATTTTAAAAGCAGGAATTACTTATCAGCTCTCACAACGCATGGTATCATCCATATTTCCCTGAGAAATCATGCCCTGCAATAACCATGTAAAACAAAATACAGCAATAATGCAATCCTGGATTAGATAGAAAAAACCCCCATGCATAACAACTGTTTATGAACGAACACTTAAATGCTACCGCAGTTAAACTGGAGACACTACATATGACAGCCATAACAGAAATGGTAACTAAATCAAAACTTATCCCAAATAAAGAAAACTGACTAAAAGTACCATCCTACAGATACTCATGTAACTCAACATTGCGCTATTAACACTAGTTTCTTTCTTGATTTTTGAGTATGCCACTTCTTAACTTCATTTACAAATATACAAACATTCTGCCTTACTGAGGCCCATTTTCATATGAAATTTGAAAGTGTCCGTAAACTCACCCTACATCTAAAATTTAACTGGTTTTCCCCCTCCTCCAATATCTTAGTTTAGGTCAGTAATTTCATTTCCCTAAGACAGGAGGATCTTTTAGTAGGGAATAGGAATGATAACATTCAACACACAGAGAGATAGAAGGAAGAATTACAAAGAAATAATTTTACCACCTTATTTAAAGCAATCGTAGTTGTGAATAGCAGTACCTAGGCACAATGAGTATTGTGAAAGAGAATGGCAACTACAACAGCACACACAAAGACAAGTAATTTGCAGGCTCCCCTATTTTTTGCTAGTCCATTACAAGGAGGTATGCAATGCATATACCAGCATACTGGGTCAAGTATCACATGCAGCACCATGGTTTGTCATTCGAAGAATACCCCTGCTTAACACCATATTTCCACAAAATACTTTAGCATTTGCAACACGACAATGAGATAAGCTGGCAGTGCCTCAGCCTTCCTGCTTCCGAGTTTCAATGGGCAATCTACTCCAGCCCAGCTCCATGACCAGCTGGATCAGTCACATACTACAGCGCACACCCCTTTACATGGATTTCCACAGGCAAAAAGCCAACAAGCAAGATGCAGTGCATGCTGGGCAAGAGAAATATCGGGCCCTCAGTGTCTTCATCGGCATTCATGTGCCCCATACTAAGTAATTGTTGAGTACTGATGTCACATGTATTTCAGTCCTGTGCTGAATTAATTATTACATCTACACCAGTCCCTCATAGTGAACGCATTTTCGGCATGACTGAAACGTAACAGAAAGTGGCCAGAAAAACTGAAATCCTTCTCTCCCTTTGTTCTGGAGCGCAGTACACCAAACTATGCAAGACTCACCGAAACCCTAAAAGTGAAGGCATGTTACATGGCATTTGGCAAATTATCATTTCCTCCATATATAAAACCTAAACATCTCCAAAACCTCAATCACACACACAGAAGAAATCGTTGGTTCTCACAGGATTACAGGAATTAGTTCGACTGCTTGACAGAGCAACACGTGTAGTATTCATTTTCCATTTTGTAGGCAGGGGAAATCACTGTTCCTTAAGCATCTAATGACATTCAAAGAAATGCTTGAGATAAAATTCTTTTTTTTTTTTAAAGTGTATGTGCTTCCTACAAGAAATAAGTCAGAATAAAGACATTCCCAAATTGAAACAGTAAGAGCAATGACAATTTATGCTAGCACACAGAGGTAAAGCATTTATGAGAGCTGCTTCACATTCCAGTTGTGTCATGAGGAAGAAAAACCCAGCATGTCTCCATTACGTCAGAGGTACCTGAGAATCAAAGCTAAATCTCTTGTGCATTTACCAAGCACCCATTACAGAGCTACGCAATGTACATTTCAAATTAGACATTATATATATAAAAAATATTATTGTACTAAAAATCACAAGATTTTATAGAAAAAAATCTCATCACATTCTATTAAATGCAGGAACAACGTTACATGTCATAACTTCCGTAATTAAAACTGTAACATATTTCTTGTAACTACAGGGGCACCACTGTTTAAAAATCCTTTCAGGAAGGCCACTTTGCTTGGTTTTGTACGCTTTAAAGAACTGTAATCTAATGCAAAAAGATTGTTCAAGCTACCTAGTGCCATGAGATCAAAATATTTAATATGTTTAAAAAAAGATAGATTATCACATTTTTGTTAAAAACAAAAAGCGGGAAGGCCCTAACTTTGAGTTCATTGAACATTCTTCAACATTTCTGGGGTCAGAGACAGGATAATATTCTCTTGGTACTTAATTTCTTAACCTCTCAAACTAATGAATAATGCAAGTTAATAGAAGTCATATACATGGGAGGCTATGATGATCTTTCACTTTAAGCCATGAACATAAGGACAAATATGAGTAGCAATTGCCCATTATACATTACAGCTCCAATTCTATTAGTATGACCAATTTCAAACCACAGTATTAGAATATTTTGCTAAAAATACTGTAACGGCCCATCCAAAAGCAAACTCTTTTCCCAGGCTTAGTTTGCTGATGCCACAAGTCCCAACTGATTCCAATTTGTAGTTAATGCCTGGTATTATATATTCAGTATGATCTCAATGAAACATATCATTAACTGAAAACAGACATTAGCTTTTTATTGTGAGTAGGCCTTAACATTACTTCTTGGAAAAGAGTTGATGCCAAAATCCTCTGACTTGTCATAATTTAGAAGAAAAAAAAAACCAAACTACTAAGTAAACTCCACTTACCAAAAAAATCCCTGAAAATTCTACCAAAGTCAAATGGAAAATTAGTTCTACATACTGCATTTTCAACCCCTCTACTTGTGGGGTTTGAGAATTGAAATGTGAAGTTTCTCAAAATGCCTACATAAATTTAATAGACTTTTTTGTTTGGTTTGGGTTTGTGGTTTTGTTGTGTTGTGGTTTGGTTTGTTTGTTGTTTTAATTCCTACTTCAGGTGTCCAAAGAAGGACCTACTCTCTCATCTTAAAGAGATGCCTCAGACCATTAAAACTTGTAGTGTAATCCAGTATTAAAAATTGGAAGGAAAAAATTGATAAAGGTGCAATATTTGACCAAAATAGCCCCCAGGTTCATTTTTTCTTCCTTCTCTACTTACAGATTTTTACATTAAATTCTAGCTGCTGTCTAATGAATCCTTCTAAATGTATAGCTAAGCATGTTGCTTTCCTGCATTCCCTCTCATCTACTAGTATTGCCAAGCCACCAAAATTTCTTTTGGAAAGATCATGACTGACTGTCAAAACATGAAAAGGCATTTGTGTTATGTCATCCTTCTCTATTTGTGTCGAAGGGCAGCAGAAGTACCCTAAATTATTAATAATCTTGTTATGTGGAAGAGAATACAGTTGGCTGAAAATTCATCCTAAATTCATTACAAAAAATTAAAATCCATCAAAAGCCAAAATTAATTTAAGTGTCTTATAGGCCAGAAGTTGGAAAATGACACTGACTAATTTCAAATATTCCTGAATATAATTATTTGTGACTTTTCAGAATTAAATAGGACAGAAGTGCTGCAGTGGAAGGAAGATACAGGTTATAAGGAAAATTATTAAGTTTAGAATAAATTTATTAATGCAACTGGGAAAAAACTTTATCTTTCAGATTGTTTAGCAGATTAGTGTAATGCCAACACATTGACTGAAAACTTTCACAATTAATTTGATCTCTTTCATAGCTTGGCAGCTATACATGTGAAAATTTTCAAATTTAGTTTTCCATGTGAGATAACTGGGAATAAGAATGGGTTACAGAATCAGTTTGTTTAAAACAAACACTGATTTTGAGAATGTACACCCAAATGTACTGCAATTAGAAACATTTTACCATTCACTAAAATTTTACATTCCAGATTGTTAGGTAACGAAAGATTTTTAAACATCAGCACCCATTGCCGTTACAAGGCTTCTCAAAATGGCATAAGACAATATATATGTAGTGTTCCAGGACCGTACAAAGATCCTGCCTCAATAATTACAAGAATGCACTTAATAAATTATTTTTCTATGTTCTTCTATTAATATGCAAATAGTTTATACAACATAAAAAAGTTAATTTGTACCTACTGCAGGTAACGTATCTATTTAGCTTTTCATCTGAAAGCCTGTAATACTTGATGATCTGCAAACTTATTTACATAACTCATTTGAAGGTATTTTTTAAAAATAATATTGTCCAGCATTTAACAAAATTGTGAGTTAAAAAAAAAAAGAAAGAAATCACTTAACAGCATTTGTTTTCTTGATTTTGTCAAGTAACTTCACCAGCTCAGTGTTATAAGGCAGGTTGTTTGCTCAGATGGACTAAGACTCCCTATGGTGATAGGCATGTAGTAGATTTGTTCATTTATAAAACCAGATGAAAGCAAGAAAGAGGAAAAGTTTAGAGTTTCAAAAGAACTGAAACTTCTCATTTTTACTACAAATTCGGAATAGGCACTGAAACATGATTCCTTAGGGACTTTTCCAGAAGATTGTCTTCGCTGGGCATCATTCCATTTTTAGACTAAGAAGAAAAAAACAAAAACAAAACCAAAATAAAATTATCAGGGCTACATAATTAAAGATTACAAAAAAGGAATCAACATATGTATTTGTTTCCATCTTACTAATAAAGGAAATAACTTGTGTGTCTTAAGCTTAGGGTGTCACAATTACTGTTTTGGTTAGAATATTTTTTATTTTGTTATTAGATTGAAGCAACATTGGAAAATAAAAATATACTTCTCATCATGTAATTCTGTATGCGTTATTTCCAACTAAAGCCCTGAAGCACAGGGCTAAGAAAGTCCTAAACTATGTCTATTATGCTCCAAGACAGTATCAACAAACCATTTAATGTTCCTGTTAAAGGTTTGCACAACCTCTTCATAGAGAGGGGTATTTTGCAAACTCCCTAGCTATTCTAGTCTACTTTCCCCATCCTCATCATGAGAAATATTTTCCCAAAATATTTAACGCAGTTTAACAACTTGATTCTTGTCAACCACAAACACAAGGACTCCTTTCCATTTTCTATACTGAGAATGATAAAGTCTGGTGACGTCCTCTAAACTTCCTTAAACAGTCTATGTTTTTCATGAACTGCAGTAGTCCAAACTGAGACCTCAGCAGCATTAAAAAGAGTGAAATAATTACTTCAGATTTCTTCCACACACATCATCCACACCAAGAGTTGTATGCCTCTTCTGGTTTATCAACTCATGTCCAATTTTTGATGAATGTTGTAATACTCTTAAGTAAAAAAAAAACTACTTTACATTTCAAAACCATTGACCAAGAACTGTATCAAGGTGAGGATAATGCTTGGTAATGAATAATAATAATTTTGAAGATACCCTTCGAAACTCTATCCATCAATACAGAACAAGATTAACTGTACACTCTGTAAAAATGTGTGCTTAGGTAACACAAATGCCATCATGAAAACCAATCCTTGCCTTTCTCTCTATTGTTTGAAGTTTATTAGACATACCTTTTGTCTATGAACAGCAACCGTCTCCATCTTGTGAAACACTATGCATAGGAATGAGACTTTCACACTGCTCACTTTCTTCTGGCATTCTTAAAAGAAACAGATTTAGTTATGTAAAGTTATACAGTATTATTAAATTTGTTGTTATGAAGCCAACATAAGTACTAAGTATGCTAGTTGTTTAAATTGCAGCCATTAAAAACACACAAAGACCCCTTAACTTCATAAAGTATACTGAAGTTTGCACAATGTTCACTGCATATCCTGGGTACAGCTGTACCCAGAGGTACATAGAGGCATTAAGGGAAAAAAAATAAAACTGTGACAGCCACTAGGAAACTTCTTTTAAAAGAAGGTAAACAGACTTCACATCTTTCCATTTTCTGAGCATTACATAGGCTAATAAATGGACTGACAGCTACTGCAATTAAGAAATTAATACACCTGAATACACTTGAATATAAAATTAGATGAAGACACAGTATGAGTACTGTGGCTTATAAAAGAGTATAGGATAGTGGAAAGGCTAAAGAAGAGACAGGATTATACTTTGTGACTGCCCTACCTCTGAATTCGATGTTTTCTACAAATAAAGGCAAAAATTCTTCTGATTCCTACCATCACCGGATCCCAGTTGTTATAATGACATAAGAGAGTTGCAATGAAAAAGGAAAAAAATACAGGTACTGCCCCTGCAAAAAATAACCAGGAAAACTGCACCTAGAATTAAAACACAAACATCATTCACTCAAAAGTTAAAAAAAAAGTTTGGCATATTGTGTATTTGGAATAATTATTATTTTAAGTTTGAGAAGCAGTTTCAGTTCTTTTAAATTGGGTGAAATGTTACAAACATTTTTGTTATTTGGTACAATTCCTATAGCCACTGCTACTTCTAATAAATTAATAGCCTTTCTTCACTGATCTGTTCTTTATAATGGAACATAGGGTTTGCGCTTTGGTGTGGATGAAGACTGCTGTTTCCAAATAGTTTCATTTTTAGATTTTAGTTGTCTGACTGGTACCAATGAGAAAGTCCCTTAGACACTTCAAAAATTCTGAATAAGAGATCTCACCTGAAAGATCTGTGCACCTGTTTATTCACTATGAATATACTGCCACTGAATGGTAACTGCTGAAATCAATGCACATAGCAAGACTATAGTACTGGAAATTTACCATAATTCTTTTTCATTTAAAAGGCAGGGCACATTATTTGCCCAACTTAAACTAAATTCTACTTGTATCTATACTACTACTTGTATCTATCTACTACTACATGCAGAAGTGATCATTTGAGACTTTTTAAAACTTAAAAATAGAGGTTTGAGGGTGGTGAGGCAGTGGCACAGGTTGCCCAGAGAAGTTGCGGATGCCCCATCCCTGTAAGTGTTCAAGGCCAGGTTGGATGGGGCTTTGAGCAACCCAGTCTGGTGGAAGGTGTCCCTGCCCATGGCAGGGGGGGTTGGAACTGGATGGGCTTTAAGGTCCCTTCCAACCAAATCATTCTATGATTCTAAATCAAGGGTGGAAGAACAACCACGAGTCTCTGAAAGGCCTTTAATGCTCACAGAGCAATGAGCCATGAGCATGGCTCCCCCGTGTGGAGAAAATTTCCAAAGTCTTCAACTTTGGAGGAAAAAAGGTACAGTTTTGATACCTAGCACTGATGTTCACTCTCAAAAATCTAATAAACTGCAATTGTTAGAGTCTTACGTTATCCTTACTGATTTCTAATGGAAATTCATAAACACATAAGTTACCAAAAGTAGTATTTAAATAGTTGTTAAAAATTTGGTTGTAATTTCTTAGGTTTCAAATTTAGGTCAGATTATTGCAGAATAATAAATACCCAGAAAGTTAGTAATTATGCATATTGTATAATTACCATAGCATTTGAGGGTCATATAAAGACTGCATATATTCATATTTTAACCTGTATATTATTAGCCATGCCAGTGGCACTCTTATGTAGGTTCCTCTTAAGAAAACTGAAATGTGGTATCAAGGCAAGGCTGGCCAGAAGCACTAACTGGTACGCTTGAAATTGGAAGTTTGAATTTTTATCAGCCTAACTTGGACACCTGACACTTCAGTGAGCATAACGCTTGGCTTTGGATATTTTGATGTTTTTATGACAGAGACATACTTGCAAACCTCAAAGTCTACAGGAGTTTGCCTTTAATTATGGTCACTCATTTGTGCTTCTAATACTAGCAATTTCTTTTTTTTTTTTAAAAAAAAAAAAACCAGAGATATTTACCTCCAATAGCAAGAGAAGATACAGTAGGAAATTTACTCTCTTGTCAAAGACAAGTCTTAATGGCTCCCCAATGACCTCATGCTGGACTGTTCAGTATTAGAAGGTGGTAAGAGTTTACATACCCTCAAACATACAAGCAGCAGCCACAAGCTAAAAGCACCAAATAGACAGGAAAGTAGAAACTGGGACAGTAAGTACATAACAGCCAGGGGAAGAAGGAAGAACAACAGTAATCCAGAATGCATATATGAATTGGAAAAGGAACAAAAAATAAGAGAATGAACCCCTAACCCCTCCCTGATTACTCTCCTGCATATGTGTCCTGGTTTTGGCTGGGATAGAGTTAATTTTCTGTTTAGTAGCTGGTACAGTGTGTTTTGAACTTAGTGTGAGAATAGTGTTGATAACACAATGGTGTTTTAGTTGTTGCTAAGTAGCATTTATCTTAAGTCAAGGACTTTTCAGTTTCCTATGCTCTGCCAGCAAGCAGGTGCACAAGAAGCTGGGAGGGAGCACAGCCAGGACAGCTGATTCGAATTAGCCAAAGGGATATTCTGTACCACAGAATGCCAAGCCCAATATATAAACTGGGGGGAGCTGGCCAGGAGGCGCAGATCACTGCTCAGGCATTCGTCAGCACATGGTGAGCAACTGCATCATGCATCATGCATCATTTGTCTTTTCTTGGATTCTTCTTTTTTTGGTTATAGTACTTTTCATTAGTATTATTACTGTTGTTGTTGGTATTCTATTTTATTTTACTTTAGTTATTAAACTGTTCTTATCTCAATCCATGAGTTTTACTTTTTTTTTTTTAATTCTCCTCCCCAACCCACTGGGGGGGTGGCAGGGAGGAGTGAGTGAGGGGCTGTGTGGTGCTTAGTTGCTGGCTGGGGTTAAACCAGGACAATACGGCAAGATGTAAGAGGCATCACCTGAGGGCCAGCTGCCTAAAAACAGTCAGGCTTTGTATTTGCCCAGAGGAAGACAAAGCAGCCTTTACAAACAGAGAAAGAAAAACTAGAAGGAACAGAAGGTAGCAAGTACATGGACCATGAACTCCAGAAGAAACCAATGGTGGCAAATGAAAAGAATGGTGGATGAAATGGAAGAGGCACAAAGGTTCAGATAATGAAAAATGTTGCCGGCACATAAACTAAGACAACACAGAAAGGTGAAGATTTAAGATAAGAAATATGAAAAGAGCAAATAAGGTGTACATGAAATTAGACTGAGTTAGCTACAAGTGTGAGGCTTTTTTCTTTGCTTATAAATAACAAATACACAAAAATTGGAGCAACTCTAACAGTGATAAACTATAAAAATGAGTTAAAAATGTAACTTGCCCTTGTGTTGCCAACATCAACTGAAAGTCATCCAACAGGGACTTAAAGATGTTTCTGCTATTTCAAATGCCTCTATATTGCATGAGTACATGAAGAATAAATTAATTTTAAAAGATCTGGACTCTGTGTTTACTCAGATTAAATAGCCTAGAGATTGAGTTGTTTACTGAGAATTAGAAAAGCATATTCCATTTTTCAGTGTATTCCTGAAGAAACTTCAGATGAATCACTTCAGAAGACAACCTAAGCTTCTCATGTATTGATACTTGTATCTATATATATATACACACAACTCTAAAAATGTATTTGCACACACACGTATATAAGATATGTATTGATGCACACATATACACATACAAAATTTTTGGGTTTTTTCTACTAGCATTAGCTCACATATAAACCTAATTCCACCTCACTACAGTGAATTTTTGGGGGAGAAGTCTACAGATTTTTTTTTCCTTGTTTCCTTAATAGCTATCATTAGTTATTTACTTCCCTCTTACAATTTATGTCCCAAGTGTATACTGCAGATACATTAACAGCAACATAAGTACAGTTATCTTACTGACAAATGCTTTATTATTTTTGGAATCACTGCAAGGTTTTGCTGTATTTCCATGTTGGAATATTCAGCTAATACTAATATGAAACATACTGTATCTCACATATTCATTACACAAGTATTTATTCAAGGTCCGACTCTCCTTTTATTTTCCAATTTAACTTCACATTTTTTATTTTTATACTTTTATTTTTCTGATTTATTTTCCAAAATCCACATTGACATTAAGTAAAAGTGCAATAAAAGTTGTGGGGTTTTTCTCCCCATTTTTACAGGCTTGCTAGAAAAATTTCAGAAGTCAAAGGTTCTCATTAGAATTTACACTTTGCTTGTGAAAACACTGAGCAGCAAAGCTTCTTTTTGGCAGGAAACATTCTAAGTTCAAGACTTGACTAATTCCTTGTACATAAGTCAGCCTCGTACAAACAATTACAAGCTTCAAAAAAAACCCTCAAAGGTAAGGACTGAAAACAAGTCATAAATGGAACCACCACAGATAATGCACAAACCCCACTTGCTTCAGGGAAGCCATTATTCAGAGAATGCTCAATTTAACCTATGTTCCAGGCATAGTCAGAATTTTTCTCTTCTCATACTTTTGCATTTCTGTTTGCACAGAGCTTACAAACTAAGCATTACTGCATTTCCTACAAGACTCAAAAGAACATCAAAGCAGCATAAACAAGCAGCAGCTGGCAGAGCAAGACCACCAGGCTATTCAAAATTTCAGAAGTAGTATTGTACAGTTAATTCTAAGTTTGGTCAGTTTTACCCATTTTAATTGATACAATTTTCAGCTAAACTATTACATGACTAAACCTCTTCCTAATTCACATAAAGACCTATTATCTCAGTAAAGAACTTCTGGTATTTCTGTAACAAACTGTATTTAGGCCAAGGTGCTCAAATGCTGACTAGTTCACTACTTTCAGCCCGGAAAACACATTACCTGGCACATAATTTTACTCCCTGCTTTCTAAAAAACTTCTGCAGCCTCTCCATACCACATGACTATATACAAATTCAACATAAATGAAAGACAGGTGTCACCAATGGTCAAAATGCACACAAGCATGTGATGGGAATGCTTACAATTTAGCCAAGTGATAAATACACCTGTGTCTACACTGAGAGGTGTCAAAAGGCATGGTGATAATGGACTATGCGGGGATGCCCTGCCAAAAAAGAAGGGCATTATCACTGTAAGAAAAATCAAGCTTGCTTTAAAAACAGATGCATCACAAAATCAGCTTGAAAGCTATTTCAAAGAGTTAAACAGGTGGTTTAACTTTCAAATTAAATTTTTAGCAGTAGAGATTATTTAAACCCCAAAATGAAAATCAGAAACAAGTGATCCTGCCTTCAGGAAACAGAAACAGTTACGTGACCTTGATTTAAAGCGGGGAAAAAACCCCCAACAATAGTAAAAAAACCAATAATTGCATGCTTGCAGTATATGCTAAATAATCATTCACATGATATTAAGAATTTGATATTCCTTGCCACTGATTAAATATTAAATTCAAATATTCAAAGTTAGAGTTGAAGTTCATACATAATCAAATATTTAAAACTGAGAATTCTACCCCCACCAACATGAAAAGTATCTCTGCAGCTTGAAGAGTAATATGAAGTAACTTCATATAGTTTCTATTCTAAACTCATATTATCAAATTCTTCTCTTTCTTTACGTGCAAGGTTTTTCCACAGCTATTACCTCAATACCAGTGAAACTAGACTAACTTAGTGGAGGACAGTTGAATGGAAGCCTAATGTCAACATGAATCTAATAATGTGCAATTAAGCCCTGTAGCTGCTACATTCCTTTGGTAAACCTGTGGGGTTTTGGTTTTGTCACTAATTGAGTATTTTCAAGATAGGCAGTCCATAACAACTCTGTAATTGTAAAGGTATTAATTTCAGTTGTGCTGTACTTGCAGTTGTTCTTTAATTCTGAAAAGTGCCTGTTCAAGGTAAAGCATTTGGCTAGCCATTGCTGATGACTTTGAGTACTTTTCATACAAGCTGCATCTTAATCAAATATGTTTAAGTATGCAAATGCACACTTGCAAGTGCAAAATTACTGTAAGTGTTAATATCAAGAGTATTAATTACAAGGCAGTTCCACAACTATTAACAAACGACAGAAGTAAATACTGTTCATTGGATACATTGCTAAAAATAACACTGCCATTTAATTCAAAGAAATTCTGTTGATAATGCTCAGAACAAAGTAGTACGTTACCTTTTGCATGCACATGTCAGCAATTATGGACAGAGGTATTGTAAGGCTTAGCGCAAGTGTGCCTATCAGTGATGAGGTAAGAAAGCAGCCCCTAAAAGATAAGAAGTAATAGTCATAATAATAATAATAATAATGAGGTCTTATTTAAAAAGTTAAAAGACAACTGAAGTAATACATCAAACTGCAGAAGACATTTGATCAAGTTTAACTGTTAGTCATTGTTTGTTTTAATAATCAAAAATTGAGATACCCACAGTCTGTCAAGAATTCTATGCAGTTTTACAGATTTATAACTAGATGGTGTTTTCTGGAGTGAGATTTAATTCCTATACAAACCTTTTGAGATGATGGAAAGTTCACTACTTCACATGTAGTGACTTCACCTAGAAAAATCTACATTTTATTTCAATTTTGAAATAGATTAATACCAGCTTATAGCGATTAAATCTGTTTTGCCTCAGTCTGTTTAATTAAAAGAGAAATGTTACTGATGTCTAGAAATCCTACCCAAAAAGAAAAGTATTTTTACAAAATTCTTAAATTGACAGACTTTATTAAATTAAATTAACAGTGCTTTTTAAATCTCTCTCTAAAATACACTCTTGAAAACATTCTTCGGAGTCTCAGTAAGACCTCTCTGTATTCTACAAGTGGTGTCACCATATTTCCCAACTAGGAACAAAGTCATTAGACTTCTCTAAACCACTGACTCACAAAAAGCCATTACAATTTATTTAAATGACAGAATAACAAAACGACATACAAAGAACTGCAATTCCCACTTTATGCTCAACCAAGTCAAAAGATATCAAGCATAGTAAGGCTTGTTAGCAAATGCTCCTCTATGAAATTGCCTATTCTACCATACAAAGAAAATAAATACAAAGGGGTATCTGCCCAATTCAAATCAATAATGCCCACTACGGAGTCAACCTCTTATTTCAAGGGCATCCAGAATTTATTTATTTATTAAGATAAAGGCAATTCTCATTCTTGGCAAGTACTGAAAACAGTACCAGCTATGCTTTCTTGTGGAACCGCAGTCAGTTCTGCACATAACTAATTTTAAAGAAGGAAAAATCTTGTAGTTGCAATTTTTGTTAGAATTCTGAAATTTGTTTTTTACCTACTCAATCTTTATTCTGGTAACTATAAAATTACAACAGATGCAGCATCACTCAGACTAGATTCATGAAAGGTGATTCACTGAAGAAAATGCTATTTTAATTCACCTCACAGAAGTTTGCTAACACCTTTTAAACACAAAGATTTGAACACACATTTGGAAAACATTTTCTAGAACATGATTTCACGCATGTATTTCTCTAATTAAACTAGAAGAGTACTCCCCAACCAAGCCATTAGGTCCTCCCCTAAGACTGAATTTTAGCCAAGCAAAAATGACAAGTTTGCATATTTGTAATCACTTTGCATTGTTCTGTGTCTTTAAAACAAAGAAAAATGTACACAGATGACGTAGAAACAGAAAGGAAACAAAGCATTTTAGATAGTCTGCACTTTTCCAAACTTTCTCCCCAATATTCTGTATCTCCTTCTATACCATAAGAGAATACTTCTGTATCTCTGCACTGACTACTTCTGAATTAGAACCAACCTGACCACCAGAACACCATAAATGAATAAACAGTACAGAATCCAATGAAAACACAACACAACCCCCCCTCACACACACAAAAAGTTTTCATGGAACTCCACCTAGATCTTTTGTTGTAGTATTGTTGCAGAACTTAGGATCCTAGGATTACAGATGTCTCCATTTCAGACTAGCTAGCCCATGCGGATTTCCAGTCTCTCTACGACAGAGTTGAGCACCTGAACGCCACGGGTTCTCAGGCAAAAGCTCACAAACTGCCACACCAATTCAAAATGCACCACTGAAATGGACATCATTCATTGAGCAACTGTACAGCACTGGAAGTATGTCTCTTTTTGGAAACTCTTCCTCAGTGTTTCCAGAATAAAACAGGACTTTTCAACCTGTAGAATCTTCTGTTACACCCTTGTTTTAACCTAATGCTGGCCCACAAGAAACTCAGACTCCCTGAATTCTCTCAAGCTGGGAACTCTGACTTACCAAACAGCTCTCTAATAACACCATCCTTCTAACAGCTACACAAAGTTTTAAGCCTGCTACAGCTTTTGAGCCATTAATCTAGAAGTCCCATGTTCAATCCTCTGTTGCTGACCTATTCAGACTATCATATAATTAAATTACTAAACAAAAGCTAGACTAATTTAGGGACTGCCATATCTTCATGCATGCTGATGAGATTTAGCTCATTAAGTCTTTAAAGATTTAAACAAGTATGTCAGCTACAGAGTACTGGATTCTGACTCATATATCTCGAACATGCACAAGGCCTTGGCAACTGAAGAACTGTTACAACAGAAATTCATGCTCTCCTATTACTACTGCAACTCTGTACCACAAAGTCTTTTCAGCTCGAAACGTTAATTCTAGAATGAGCTAAGCACACAGTATCTTAATAAATACTACAAGACCATATCACCTGCTTTTTAAAGTTAGCTGTTGCTCTTAAATGAGACGATGTGACATGACGGATGACATCCTCTAACTGAAACTGCATATATGGACAGAAAAAAAAAAAAAAAAACACAAAACAAAAACCAAAAGGCAAAAACACTACTCAGACAATTTAACTGTGTTCTCAAATGCCAAGATGTCAAGACAATATATGTGAAATATATACAAAGCATGTAGTACGTACCACAGCCAGAGGAACTCTGACAGAACTGTTCCGATAAGGCCATTAATGACAATGCACATCCATATCAGCTTATTGGGAAACTCAAATGCTTCAAACCCAGTATAGTGAAGCAGGAAAAACCCTGGCCACAGCAGCAACAGATTAAACAGCCCTACAAAACCTGAGTGCAAAAACAGTATTAAGTAAATCACAATAAATATCCTTCAACATAATTGAAATCTCAGCTAAACTCTGCTATTTTGACAACATGCATACATAAAAGCAGCAACAAAGCAATATTTTAAATCTTCAAAGGAAAGGAATATAAGAAATTTTACCTGAAATTCACAAATAATAATTACATCAGATGTTTACAGGTTTGACATTAAAAAAAAAAAATTTCCATTGAGTTAAAGGGGCTGTCTGCATTCCTACAGGTAGCATTATCTTTCATTGTTAAGACTATAATCAAGAAACAAGTCACACAACCAGTCTCTAAAGTACTCATAACCAGGGGAACAACAGGCTTTCTCTACTTCCTTGGATTTTCTGAGCCCCTTTACCACTCATGCACAGTTCAGTGCCTGAAAGCAAACAATTTAATTACACACTGAATTAAAACTTTCAATAAAGTCATTTTTAGTCTTACCAAAGAACATTGGTATGTCAAGTTTATCTTCTCTATCTACTTTCCTTTTTATCATTACTATGTACACAGCATACAGCATTGCTCCTACAAGAGACCAAAGGGAACCTGTAAAGATGAAAAAAACCACTCTCTTAAGATATGCCAAACATGTTATGCACACTAGGATCAACTCTCCTAAACATATACCTATTGTAAAACTTGTCAGAGATAAATTGTTTATTACAGAATCCATTACTACATGAAAAGAGTGGAAAAACGCAGAAAGCTCAAAAATGTACTTTCCCAATTAAGCTATATACATAGGGGGAAAAAATAAATGTCCAGTTTCAGAGGATTTTCTAAAATCCAAAAAGACAGATTGTGAAATGTTACACGAGTAAGAAATATATAGCTTCCTATATGACCTACAAAGTATTGTCAAAAGACGGTACTCATTACTGCACATTATAGGATTTTTAAAAAAAAAAAAAGTAAATACCTATTGTATCTTTTCCAGCAGATTTCTCAGATCCAGAAAGGTTAACAAGTACCACACCACCAATGCTAGCAAAAAAGAAATGCAAAATGCTATTTAAACCCAAGAACTTTTTTTACAAAGACAGGAAAAAAGGGGGAAAAAAATATAAAAATACAGTTCTATCTTTAGGTATTTTTAGATATCAAAACTTACTTTTGGAAAAGCAAACAGGAGTTCTCTAAGGCCTGATCCTAAGCCAAAAACAAATAAACAACCCCCCCCTACTTTTAACTTCCCTAAACAATGCATCAGGCATTTAATGAAACAGGGTAACAACACTGACTGTCAAGCCTCTTCCTTTTTCCCATCTACACAAAAATAAAGAAACCATAATTAAACAACAACAAGTTCATGTATTTCCAATAGAAACCTGATTAATCTAATTTCCTACAGGAGCACGAGATTTAGTAATTGTTCATGATCTGAAGTATTTAAAAAGACTTAATTCACTTGTTCAATGTATCTGTGAAACAAGGGTTTTTTAAAAAGTGAAGCGTATCATATATTGTCACAGACACCATAGATATAGTAGGTATAGTTGTCCTCTCACTGTATCGGGGAGTTTTTGACCAAATGTTCCATCCATTATCTTACCTTAAAATAACAGCTAGTAATTTGGACAGGGTAAACCTATCTCCACTGTTACTGGGAAAGACTGCAGCTAAAATTAAAGTAAAAAGCCCTGCAAGAGAAATGAAGAGTTTATAGAATCAAGTTTTACTACTAGTTTGTTCGGAAAACTGCACAGACATTTTCTTCTTTATATTTCACATACTTGTTTTAACTACTTGATCTTAGCATCCCTATTTTTAATCAGAACTATTATGAAACTAACACCTTCTGAAGTGAATCCTCAGATGAGCAAATACATACTCAACTTTGAGAAAGGTTAGCCATACTAACAAAATAAATTGCAATAAGCCTGAAAAGTCAATGAAAAAAAAAAATCACATAATTGTGCTTTTAATGATTTTATAAAACAACAAAAGTTACTCCTCAAAACATGGACTGTCATATAATTTAAATAATTTAAAGCTCATATTAAAGCCTTGCACAAAACCTGTAAAGCAAGTGACATGCATAATATTTAGGTGGTTTAAGTTCTTTACCCTGAAAAATCATTTTTTAAAAAACCAGCAATTAGCAAGAAGGCTTTACTCTGAATTGCATCTATTTCAATAAAAACTTATACCACCTTTCCTTCAAACCTATTATATTCCCAATATATCTCTTCAATACACAGACATAACCACAGAAGTACACACATGAACTTGCAAAGCAAAAAGCAGGGAAACAGTGGAGATAGCCCTAAACCTCTGCAATTATATAATGAAATTTTTAAATGCACATATTCAATGGCTTTAAGCCTTACTATTCCCCCCAAACCACAGGGAAATCATTATACAAGTCCATTGTAACCAAAAAGATTTTTATGTTATAAACAGCCTTATAATGCACATCTGATGGTGTAAGTAAAACTTACCAGAGGTTGATGATAAGATGTTAACTATGGTAACTTGGGTATCTGACAGAGCTTCTTGGTAAGAAAAATTTGCCAAGAACCACTGGTGGAAAAGAAAAATAATTTTGCCATTATATGGATAGCAACAAGAGAGCTTAAGTTTCTCAGTGCAATAAAATCCTACCTAAAGAAAAAAAAAACCCAAACAACTGTTTATCCAAAAATAAAATCAGAACAGGACTTTACCTCAAATAGATTTCTAACTTCTATTAAAAGACAAAGACAAAATTAGAACTGCCCCAAACCAACCACATTCAGCTACATTTAATAATGAAATAACACACTTCAGAACTTAAAAATCATTGAATAATTAAAATTACATTATAATAGCTATTCTATAGTAACTAAAGGTACTTTTAACTTGTTTTGCAAGTGCTTCAAGATGATAACTGCACAAGAGCGGCAAAGAAATTTCAAAGATACATGGGACATCAGTCAGCCTAATGAGGTGTTTTTAGAGTACTTAAAACTGGCACACAAACTCCACCCTAAAAAACCAAGCATCACTTACACTCAATAATTGAAAAATAGTTTGGAAGGATTCATGTCTTAATTCCTCCATAAAGGAAGAAAATGGCAATTATTTTATAATTTCTTGACTGAGATCTCATTAATGAGATCTCAGATACATCCTCAGGAAAGTTACCATTCTCTGAAGTCTCAGGTAGAAATATTTATACAGTCCAAGAAGAAATACATGTACATGCCAGTAGTAGCAGCATCCATGAATAGCATAAATAGGATTTGTTTTGAACATGAGGACTCTACCCTAGAGAATCTGCATGTGTATATATACAGAAATATACTCAGACACACAGTATTTTAAATCATTTTTTAAAAAAAGATATTTCATCCATCCAAAATCACTAATGAGTGGCTTATTATTCTCTTGCTCCTGTGTGCACATTCTTTATGTACACACATAGAAAATTACATCATCATTTTCTGGTCCATGCATCAACAGTACTAATATTAATACTATTAATAAGAATAGTAATAATAATAATTAAAGAGCAATGCTTCCTGAGGAAAAGCTGTGGTGGGTCCACATTACATATAACCCATTTGGCAGTATCAGTGAAGCTACTTCTGGAAAAGCTATCACTGATCTGCTCTCTACATTTTTACCGTCTCTCAAAAATCATGCCACTGTTATCTCTGTCTCCCCCTAGAACTGAGGCACGATGCAGAAACAGCAGCAACTAACAGATTCCTAAATAAATCTTGCAGCCCTCAATGGAGCTGAAGGACAATTAACTATCTTTTCCTGATACTGCTGGAGGGCACAATGCCACAGTGAGGCATAAGATGGTACTCTTTCTGTGGCCCAGAAAGAAGCCATAGTGACATTTACCCATTTCATGCAGTCTCACTGCACCTATTAACAGCCTCTATACATGTAATCCCAGATTTTGCTGTACCAAACATATCCAGCACCAGACAACATGGCAAAAAGCATGGCCGACCTTACAGCTGACCTTACAGTTAACTACACACCCAGGATCTCTGTTTGTCACCATCCCTCTAAGAAGTTGCAACTTCATGTTCAGCACATGAGGAAAGTGTTACTTCTTATAGTATATTTATAAAAGGAGGCATAAAGAATACAAGTCATCTCAATACTGTTTCACTATTATTATACAAGTTTTAATCACATCTATACTTTCCAAAAGAACAAAGCACATACCACAAAGCAAAAGAAAAAGCTAATTTTTGCTACTTGAGTTGCAGTGAGTTTTCCTACAGTTTTTAATATTGAGTCCTGCTCTTTAACCGTTGGATATGACATGCGAGACAACTTTGCTTCCAACGCATGGCTTGATGGGAGTTGTCGAATCTCCATAATATTACTGAACCTTACACGAGGCTTTTTGGGAGCTTAAGAAGGAAAAAGAAGAAAAGAAAAAAAAATTTTTTTTTAAAAGCTGCATATTATCGTTAAACTTTTCAAGCCAACACAATATGTAAATAAAACTACGATGTTCTAATACAGCATTGATTACAATACTTCACAAATAACAAGTTTTTATCCAAATAGAAGACATGCCTTTATACTATTTTGCTATTTGATAAGCCACTAATAAGGCAAAGCACAACTACAGTTTTCAATCAGTATAGTAGTCCACCCACAACAACCTCACTGAAAAGCACCATCCCTCCTCCTCCCTGTCAAAAAAATCCACAGGAGGTAACAATAAATTTTTAGGTTAGAATTATTCTGTATTGATAAATATGACATACAAGATTTTCCTTAATTGTTTAATCATCAAACAGCCAAAAACTACACACAACTATACCTAACTGAAAGGACAGTGTTTTGTTCAGAGGATGAGAGTGTCCAACGGACCTCAAAGTTTAGCAGAGATCATAAGGTCACTTGCTCATTTGAAATCCATCCTCTAACTAATCTTGCAAACCCGGATCAGATCTTATTTCTAAGGGTATTATAAGCATCAGTAGTTTCCAATGAAAAGAAAACATTACAGCCTACATATAAATATTAGCCTGATTCAATATGAAACAGTACCTAATTTCCTAAAAAAAAGTCAAGGGAAAAGTTACACCTCTAACAACTCTGAAGTGACTGATGCATATTAGCACAGCACAGCAGAACCTACCAAAGTGGTTCTCAACATGTGTCATCTAAAAATTAACAAACAGACTTTCCCTTTTATAAGCAGGGGCTCTTTTGCTGAGGATCAAGTAACTGGATTCTTTGACAGCCAACTTTTCTATAATGATCTGGGGCACTTAGGCCTGTTTCAGCTACTATCACAAGATAGTGAGGCTTAAATAAAATCAGAATGCACATAGACTCTTAAAATTCTTACTTTGACTGCTTTGCTCCTGCTCTAAAAAGGACAATAGCTTGTTTTTCCAGAGGCTGACTCACTGCTGCTGGTCATACAAGCCCAGAAGGAAAGAATCACAAGTACTGAACCCAGTTGGTCCCTTGAGATAAACATAGGCTGGATCTGTAGTGACCAAGAAAGGTAAACTGAACGACAGGCCTATGTTTTCTCTACCTGAAAGTAAATATATGAGACTGCAATTCATGCAATAAAAGATTTAAGGAAGAAAAAAAGAAAGGGGGGAGAGGGAGGCAAGTCCTGCAATATGACAGTAGTTATACCAACAAAGAGGAAAGTAATTGCTTCACCAAAGAACTAGCATTTCAGCATTCCGAAAGTCTTTACTCACTTTTCTCTGCATCAGTATTATTACTGCCATTTTTTTCAGTTGGCAAATCATGAAACTTTACAGGAACATATAAAGGTTCACTCTGAAATGAATCAGTATAAGTAAAAACATAGTTAAGCAGGATATTTAAATTATAAGCAGCAAATCAGAAAACTAAAGAAAAGCTTGGTGAATATTAAGAGAACCAAATTTAACAAAGTGATTTTGCACACAGTGGATAGGCTTGTCAAAAATGTTCATACACAATATATATTTTATTTTAAACATATTGGTAAATGCAGTACCTAAAAATAACTGCACTTTTGTGTACATCCTCATGAACACAAAACTCATCCTCAGAAAATTCAAACCTATTGATTTAAAATTAAGAGATAACTCATCAAAATCACAGACTTTTCATTAGATCTATAGCTCCTGTCCAAACGATAAACTAGAAACATACAGAATACATATACAAAAATGAATACATACTTGCTTTCCTCCCACGACTCTAAAAGTTCAGGAACTAAAAGTCAAAAAACTTTGGGACAGGAACTCAATACATAAGGCACTTAGAAGTTTTAATTGTTTAAAATACTTCCGCTAACAAAACAAGTTTTAAGCTGCTTGTTTAAACTAAATTAATAAACTGTAAGAATGAAGTAATGAAAAAGATCTGGCAGTTGCTTTTTCATTAGGTTCCTTGTTTAGGACCAGAATTTTTGTGGATGTTTAAATTAATGCAAAATTGTCCAAGGTTAACAATGAACCCTGCTTCTAGAGTCAGATGCTTTTAATGAATTGAGCGGACTAAGAAGATTTTATTCTTAAATGTAGATAAATAAAGTTGGGGGGAAAAAAATTAAATGACAAATACTTCTGAAAAATTTCTCTTCACCTCCCTATTCAGTATAAAAATACCCATATGGTAGTTTGTCAACATTCAATTGCTTCCCCCTACTCTATTACAGAGATGGTACAAACTTCAGAAGTTCTGTGTTTTGGATAAATTTCTGCATGTGGCCTCTGATTTAGGTATGCAGATTAAGCAGCAATCTGTGATCAACAGAGGCATAACAAACCGTCATTTAGGGATGATGAAAATCACCACAAAAATGCCATCTAGCAATGCAGTTTATCAGCAGAATACCAGTACTGACATTTGATTCAGTAAAACAGTATTCACTCCATCCACTGGAAGGAAGGCGGCAGTCCATTTCTCTTTCAAAATGCAATGCAGGATCACAGTATACAAGATACTCAGCTAACTGAATGATTCCGTTGTGGATTTTAGTCTTGAAAACTGTTTGGCTTTACCACTAGCTCTCTACATTTGCTTTGGCAGCTACTGATCTGAATATGTAAAGGTTTCCTTTGTATGACATAAACATTTCTGTCACAAACTACTACAGAAACATTCAAGTAAGTGTTTTATTGAGCTGAGAATATGTATTTCTCATAATAAGCAATGCCATTATTTGCAGGACTTTAGTAACATATAAATTACCAATCTCCTTTGCCAAAAACTATTACATTTAAGAGCGACATATTTTAAATACAGTAAGTCAGGATAATGGCGTCATGTTACTACAAAGCATTGACCTTCACAAATTAAGGCACTTACCAGAGAACTGTTTACAGTATTATCTGTTGTACAAGCAGCAAAATAACCTTCACCATCTGCAAACTAATTACAGAAACGTAAATTTAATAATCTATCAAGGCAGAGTTATTAATAACTGAATTTTTTTGAGACTAAGTTCTTGAATGCATTTTTCCATCATCCATTATCAAAATTCTCTCTCTCCTTCGAGCCCTCCTCCCTAATAAACAAAGGGGCTTACAAATTCAGTAAATAATTTCATTAATTGCTCATACCTCTTGGAGAACCCCATTGAATTCAACTACCCAGGTATCAATGCAGGATCAGTCTGTCAGAATGCCAGTATCTGTGAAGTTCAGTTTTAGCAAGACATGCTTCACTAAGTTATTGTGCACATATTAACAACAAGCCTCTTGTTTCTTCATTTTATTGAGGCAAAGTTCCTTTGCATAAAAACCTGGAACTCTGAGCCTCAGTTGCTCAGTATAACCACTACAATTCACTCTAGGCACGAGCCTCTTATTCTACTCATCTGCTCAGATTAATAAATTTGGTCAGTATAATTGCTCTGTACAACTAATCATCTTTCAGCACTTTCATCATACTTATTTGTCATTTCTGCCAGTAAAGAATCTTGCAAATTCTCTTTATTTCCCAACTATCTTATGAAGATCCTAAACAGCATCAAGTCTAACACATGCCATACTATGCACAGAGACTTGGGATCAAAGGGCGATCTAGCAAAAATTATTTCAAGATACCAGCAAACTCTAAATGTTCAAAATAACACAAGATTATTCTTTTTTAAACAAAAGGTTTGGGTTTTGGGGTTTTGTTCTTTGTGGCTTTTTTTTTTTTAAATAAAAATAATTTGGGTTAATGTCATGTAACATACTTAAATTGAAGTAAGTGACAGTTGTAGGTGTAACAATCAGTGAAGTCTAATATATCCAGAAGAACTGAAGGCAGTTCCTTTCATACAAGCTATTATCTATAAAGACATGCTGATTAACAGCATGTTCTCGGATCACATTTTCTGTTATTTTAGTGCAAGATTAATATCAGGCCAAATGCTCTACTGCTTCCCGAGTCCTGCTGTTCAGCATTCTGAAACACAACAAGCGCTCTTCCCAGCATCTATTAAGTTCCTTAGGAAAAAAGTATGTATTTCTCTAATATGACAATTTTAGACTCTAGCACAAATTATACCTAGTTCCAGAATGAGCAACAGAAGTCACTCATGCACAAAGGCTATAAAAATACAGTATTAACAACATGAAAAATTTAATTCTACTGCCTTTCCTAAATATACCTTTAAAAACCTCAAAACCTCTTAGCAAACAGTTCATAGTTCTGCCAGAAACAAAAAGTAATAAAAATTAACAAAGTTCAAATACTGATTCCATTGGTTACAGATGCTGGGGAAGTAAAAGAAAACCAACAGCCAACAGTGGTGAGGCTTCTAAGTTCTTCCTAAGAAGAATTATCCTCTGCAACTGTCCAAGATAAAATACCAGGCTAGATGGGCCAATGGTCTGGCCCAGTAGAGCATTTCTTATGATTCCCAACACATTTCATATCGCTTTTTTCCATTCTTTTCTTCCTCTCACAAAACTACTATTACGATTGTTGTGTCTTCCTGTACTGTGATTCAGTTTATAATTGCTTTTCTGAAAGCAGTTTCACAAATACGTAAACTTTGCTTTTCTCTAGTCCCTATTTTTTTTTCCTGTACAAACTTCAACGAATATCAAAATATTTACAGCGTTAAAATACTTACAAAAGCTGCATGCCTTCCACGAAACCCACGAGTACACTGTTGCCTCCATGGTTTCCAAACAATAAATCCCAAGAGGTATAGAACAAACATGGATGTTTTTGCAAATGTACTGAAAAAAGGTTTGTTGTACTTTGTAAAAACATACTGTGGAAAGAAAATAATTGCGGTATCCAAAATTACCAATTAGGTGAGAATTCACAAAATGAATGAACATGTTTAAATATGCAGTCCAGAATGGTCTGGTTCCCAAAATGACAGTGCTGTAAGTTTTGGCACGTATGACGAAAAGACACAAGTGGCCCTACCTATTCTGAGGGTACCCTCTCCCAAGCTATCTTAAATGTCAACAAGAAGGCACTGAGCCATTTTGTAAGATACAATGCCACCAGAGAAAAGTTACTTATTACTTGTTTTCAACCAAGCCACTGAACTCAAATAGGGCTGAAAATACATTCACATACAACTATTTTTTAAATGAAAGCCCACTTTTATAAGCAATAGCATAGTAATCACAAATGAGAGAAGATTACTTTGATTAAGTAACATTTCCGTATCGATACTGATTCCACTAGCTCATTGGAAAAAATGTTTAATTGATATAATTGCATGTTAAGCACAAACATTTTTATATGCTTAGTTTCAAAACTGATATAGAACATAAAAACTTAATGACAATTCAGAAACCTGAATTTGACAAGAATTTATTAAAAACCTCGATTACCATTGCTAAAGCTCTGTTTTACGTCCTAAAACTTAACATGAAGTAAATATCAGATCAGTTTCAAGATGGTGAATACCCGGACTAAATTATGACAAACTTGCCTGCAATTATAGGGTTTAAACTCCATGACCCAAGCCCTTTGGTCCCAGACTTCTAGATGTTCTGAACTATAATCTACCATACCACCTAGCCTGCAGTGTTACAGCTCATTTACTACTTCGCAGGAAACACATGGGCATTATTTTAATCAATATGGCAATAACCACAATTAACTCCTTAATTACAGTACATAGTTAGGAGTTTATGTTGTTTAATTCTAAAGTCATCAATAACATCTTCTGTCTTGAATGCAACAGTCACCAAGTTGAGCTTACTTGTTCGTAACTTTTCACAGGTGCAGGTTAGTTCACTAACCCAAAGGACGTAGTCTTCCCTGTACTGAAAAGGCAGTTAAACATTACACTAGAATAGTCACTGAGTGACCATGTTTCTGCTGCACCTTTCTCTTAAACAGGCTTTTATTTTCCTTTTAAAATGCATGGAACAATACTTACAGAAGTGAGTTCTGAAGAGGCAACCCATATCACGTCAACGAGGAGAAGAATGACAATTCCTAGAGCCATTCGCCTACGCTGAGTGGATGAACTGCTCTGGGAGCTCATTCGATTCATGATAAAAACCCACACCATTTGTAACCTAATCAAGATTGATAAAGGAATAAAACCCAAAAGATGACAAACAATGACCAAAAAAAAAATAAAATAAAATAAAAATATCAAACTAAACCAAAACCCAGTCCCCAAACAAACAGTGGGGGCAAGCGTTTCATACACATGAAATGGACCCAATATGCCAGGAACCACATGCTCATGTTTGTTAAAAACTAGATCTTTCACAGATCTGGTGTGAGATTTTCAGAGACATTAGGGGCCAATTAGAAAGTAATCCCAGCTTTTCAAGAATTTATAAACTGTTCTACCACTGAAGTAAGCAAAAGTAGGTAAAACATACAATGCCTTCTTAGAATTTCTATGCTACAAATTCTACAAGATTTGAAACTGCTACGTTTTGGTAAATTCAGATACTCTAAGCTGATAGTAGAAATTAGTTTGATGTGTTATATCAAATACAATTCTACTAAAGGTAGTCAGAAACATGTTTAAATTTAAGCATTCAATAAACATTTCCAAAGACAGAGCAACACATTCATATAAATTATGATCCCTCAAACCATAAAGTGATTCAAGAAAAAAAAAAACCTCAAAGAATATTTAATTGTAAACTTACAACATTAGATTAGACATGCACTTGAACTCAAAAAATTTATATATCTATTTGGTAATTTATGAAATACAGACATGCACTAATTCCAGTGAAAATATATCAAACTAAGAGTAAGCATACAATATATGCAACAGAAAACTTTGCCTATTGAAAAAAAACCAAAACAAAACAAAACATTGATAATGATTTTGACTGTGCCCTGATATGTTACACATTGGAATAATCCATTAAGAACACTTCATATTCTGAGAAATCAAAACTACAGCAGTAAACTACCCTTAAGCTCTTATCCAGTATAAAAGTCATACAGACTTGCCAGAAATTACAGCATAAACAAATTCAGATTTTGAGACATACAAACCTATTTTCCTTTTCTTATACACATCTCACAGCTCCTATAAGTCTTTGTTCAAGGTAGTAATAGAAAGGTGTCAATTTAAGCAATTCTAGCGAATTATCAGAAAAGCACAGCTGGGTTTAAATGCTTATAGACAACTACTTTTATATACTGGGAGAGTAAGAGTGTACGGCTCAACAGAAAATTCTGAAGATACAGCTTGAGCTGCAAAAATTCATACTAGGAAGAAAATCATTTGCAGTTACAACATTAACATTTACGCATGAGATGAGCACTACAGCAGTGTGTAAATAGATCATGACCAACTTTCTGTCCTTTTCCTTCAGCTGACAGAATACTTCTGCTCTATCCAACATACAGAGTAAACACAATAGAATAAAACTGATGTTGTTTGAGTTGGCCAAAAAAGTGGTACATTGTGACTTTAGAGGGCTTGACTTTGCACAACTTGCACAAAAAGTAAGTATTAACATTACTGAAAACACTAAAGAGATTACTAAAGTACCTTCCAAAAAAATAAGAAAGGTAAGGCAAACAAGCTTTTAAAAATGTTGCTTGTGCCTTAACTCAAAAAAATTCCAAGATCCACTGGACCTATTCCAAACGAGTGCTAATCATGAGCTTACCACGCCTACATGTGTTCTTATATCCACTCACGCTACTAGAAGGGGATTCAGATTTGTGATACAGCTTTCTGACTGCCCATTAGAAGACCTAGATTTAGGAAAGCCTTCAATTTTATGATTAAAAAGCTTCAAAGACAAGTGACAGAGATTGATGTCTCATTCATCAGTCTACTTGTACTAGAATCTTTTACATACTCACTAATGAACCTCAGTAAGATATGTATATGGTAGTTCTATGATTAACATTAAGTTCTTTATGTATATATTTTAAGAACCCATTTATTAAGAGTTTATTTGCTACAGATTACATAACATACCTTGCTATTTACCATCATAAATTCAAACACTCACTATCTTTGAGAGAACTCCTCAAGGAACTGAAATTTAATTCACCCTTATGGAGCAGTTGCCAACTCTCCCAGTAAATAGAGGTGATCTGCTTTGCTAATACAGTACGGTGAATTTAAATTACACTTTGCTTTTTCCACATGTGTCAACATACAAACACTTACTGTCTTTCCATTATTTACAATTTATGAAAGAGACAGTGCCACAATGTCTTCAATGAGGAAGCTACATTTCTTTTTTCCAGACTAGCCTATTCCCCAGATTAATGATTCAAATGCCTAGATATGCACAAGTGTGTTTGAGATCATGACACTGTTTCCTGCCTTTGACTCATGCCTCTCCTCTGCAATGTAGTCTCTGACATGTTTAAATCTTGACACTTTTTCCTCTATTTCTCAAAGGGGTTCTTTCCAAAGAAAAATCAATAGGCAGAGCTCCTGAAGTACAATTATACCACTAGATCTATGCTGATATATTCCATGTGTGGGCATCAGTTCTGGATAATTATTCTGCTTTTCTGATAAAATGGTGAGATTGACAAAAGAAAGCAGAAGTCTGCAAGTAGTGAGGGGCAAAGTTATAAAAGACCCAGCAAGGAATTGCAGTTTTTATTTGATACGGCATAAAGGAGAAAACATTTGTTCTCAAAGAAAGAATAAATAGGGATATTATCTTAAACTACAGTAAGCTAACAAAAAGGTTTTCATGCTTGAAAGCTTACAAGAGTTTTTTCAGTTTTTATGAATTGGTCTAATAGATACTACATATTATACTCTACAAACTTTGCCACCATTTTATTATGACTAATAGCCTACAAGCCATTATATTAATTTATATTATATATAGCCTACAAATTGCTCATGCGTTTGCGTAATATGCAGCAAAAATGGAAGCTGGGCATAAAAGAGTTCCAAAGGAGCTAAAAGGAAGAAATCTCATTCCTCATCAGGCTACAGCATGACACATGAACAGTGGTAAGGAATACCAGAAATAGAAACCACTCTAGCCTTCCACCAGTTATGTGCTGCAGGTAGGAGGGGCAGAGGTAGCTGGAGACGGAAGGAATCGCAGTAGCCCGATCAATTTGGCATCTCTACATCAGATGCTCACATCCCTAGCTTTTTCATTCTCACCACAAACTGCTTCAAAGCATATAGCATGTATACACTGTGCTTAGAGATCACGCACAGATATTGTGCACATTCTGTAGTTGCTTAATATTGTACTCAACTTGTCTACATTAGGCTTGTACAAATCCCTTGCTTTAAAACCCCTCAGCAGGAGGGAAGTAAAGGATGACAGAGTATCTAGTACTTCTTAGATAAAAGGTTACATATGAAGTTACTCAGAATATAAGTAAAGGTTGCACTATTTCTCTTCTACCTATGATAAGTAGATTTTAAAATTCTAATTAAAGAGCCTATACTTACGTCTTTAAGTTGAAGGTTTTTTATATGTTACAGTAATAGCAGCTATTACTTTCTCATCTGACTACAAAGTGCCTGTTTAACATTTCTGTGTGCCTAATATAGCCCTTTGCTTGGTACTTCCATAACAAGGAAAAAAAAGCTTAACAAGAGAGGGTGACTACAAAGTCTTCATCACGGAGCATGATGCACCTTCAAGCTAGTAGCTGACTCCAAAAAATTACAAAGTGGCAATACAAAAATGCCTATAATACTCAGCGGAAAAACAGAACCCTATTGAAACTTAAGTTTTCGGACAGAATTAAAACCTGTAAAATTTCACACAGAATGCAAAGACAGATAGAAACTACTACTTTGAGGAGTTTTAGACAGACACATTATTCCACTTATTGACAAAGTACCAGTATTCATGAACTTGTAACGAAATATAATTCCACACATTTATATTTGGCTTGTCTACATTGACAGCAATATGCTCTGATAAAAATGAACACAGAAAGAAGAAGATTTACTTTTCTCATACATACCTTCCACAATAACTGTAAAAAAAACAAACAAAAAATGCTAACAAACTTCACACATCATGTCAAAGTGAAGATAGCCTCCTAAAAAGAAAAAAAGAAAAAAAGCAAAGGTTGAAAAATCATGTGTGTATATTATGCACTTATCTTTGCAAAACATTTTCTAAAATTTCAAGTTCCACAAGTATCTGCTGCGGCTCAAGTCCTAAATGTTGGGGACATACAGATATAGAACCTTAAGAATCGGTTCACATCAAAAATGCTAGCAGGATAGCACTGAACTGCAAGAAGACAGGATCATTTACTATTTTTGATATTTCAAAGAACACGATCCCTTCCTTATTAATGGAATATAAGAGGTTCACATGAGAAGGAAGAACATGGTGATGTTCAGTTCTAATTGTATAAGCTATGCAGAGAAAGGTCCTATTTCTTAAGACTACACTCCTAAGCAAAGAATTTAAATAGTAGAATTAGGAAGGTAGGGGAAGAGCATATAGGCTCTTTGGCCTTAAAATAATCAAGAGAGAGACGAGACCTCCGTGTTATTTCTTGTGGAAGCCCAGTATCTTTCCTTAATTTGATACAGTATTATTATTGTATCAAAAAGAAAAAAAAAAAAACAACCCCAAGAAACAAACAAAAAAGCCACCTTACATAAAACTTTTTTTCTTTTTAATTTTAAACTCAGATCCTATAAAGACATTCAATAAAATCAGCTTTAAAATTGTTATATAGGAAAAGAAACGTTATACATAAGGGATTTTGGAAAAAAACGTTACACTAGATCAATTGGAAGCCCATCTAATCTGTAACTATTTGCAAATCCAGATGTTGGTAAATATATGGCATTCCAAGAGAAGGCACAACAAAACTGGAACAGATAATCAAGAGTAATAAAGCTGTAAGTTTTATGGCCTGCAAGTGCTGGAATTTTTTTCTTTTCTTATTCATGTGAAACCTTGCTAAGCTCTGTTTTAGGGATAACCTGTATCAACAGCAGTCATACCCTATATTAATGAGTCACAAATTACTGCACAGAACAGAGATTGCAGTAAGGGCAAAACTAAATGCTTACCCTAAATTTTGCCTTTGATTACCTGTCAAGCATGACGGAAAGTTTATAAGCTGTGAATAGGAGGCAGAAGTTAAACTGATGCTTTCCACCTATTGTAAATTAGATTAAGAGGTAGACTATAAAGATGGACCACACCAGCCTATGACTCAGCCCCGGCTGAACTCATCAAGATTTACACACTGCTTAGCATCCAGCAAGTTCAAGCCCTTTACCACAGTTTACCAAATGACTGTAGCTGGTTAAAAAAAATTGAAGACGTAGTTTTAAGACACAGGCATGTGGTTATCCATCTTCTATACCACAAAGCCTATGCTCATGGCATATCCTGAACATCTATTTAGTTCAGTGCCCTCACATACAAACAGTAGCTCCTGGTTATATTTTTCTTACGCTACCAACCTAATGAGAGATTAAGTTCAGTATCTCAGATAACCACGACTTAAACCAGATTAGTTTTATCCATACAAAGCTTGAACAGTTTGTCCATGCCTAATTTATGCACCCAAAAGAACAGAATATAACAAAACCAAAAATAAACAGAAAGCAAAATAGATGCTTAAAAATTCTTCCCTCCATGCACACTAAACCAAATATCACTAGAAGAAAGGTACTATTCAGTTGCTTACTTTCGGTCCCTCCTTAATCCATATTAGCTATACTGAAGTAACCAGGTGCAGAACTTGCACCTAAATGCGGTTACTATGCAAGACATATATCTTGCGCTCTATCAGCATGCAAAATCTGCTGTGGGCTGTAGCCCTGACTGGAGCTGATCACCCAGGACTCTGTTCAATGCTTATTACCAATAATTAACCTATTTCAGGATAAGGATAAAAGTTTAGCATATTAATATAACATCTGACACCTAAAACGAGGACTGTACAAGACACTTCTAAGAACATGGATGTACCCTTACAAAACATTTAATTCCTCAATTGCACAGTTATGATAAATTTAAGCCACCAGAAGACATATACGCTGAATAGAAATGATGGTTTAAAAGTAAATACAATATTCTGTTCCACTAAATACAGTAGAAACTTCAGCATGTGTTTGCCTTTTGTTTCCATTATTAGGAAATAAATATGCTTTCCACATGGTGTAACTTTAAATATACCAGTTGAAATTTGACATTTGAAGGAATATTCATTTAAAAAGCACTTCTTAATATCATTATAATTTTCAGCAAATAGCATGAAGATCTTTTAAAGTATTTTTTCTTTGTATTTTATTTACCATTTTAACAGTGTTAGAGTTGGTGCTGTCATCTTGCGGAACCATTTTTCAGCCAGTTACATGAAGATCTTCTGAAAAAAAAAAAAAACACCACAAAAAATATACTTAACTTTCCTTGTCATGACACTGTATTTTGTTTTTTAAAGTGTTACAATATCCTTAACTTAAGTCGAGTTACCACTTTATGATACACAAGAAAGATAAAAAATGGTCTTACTATGTCATCTACAATGTATGTTCATGTAGCTGATTACACTAAAGCCAACAGGCTCAATAGCCTGTCCAACTCTACTGTTCTGAACATGAAGTAAGTGACTTCTGAGGACAGGACTTATGCCTCCACCATTGATACTTAATCTGCAATCTTACTTCTACAGCACTATATGTTTCTTTGTGCAGATTATCATTTTTTTCATATTAAAAGTTCCACCCTAAAACAGAAAATAATATGAAGTTCACAAAATATGAAACAGCTTTTACCGTATTGACAATTAGGGAAGAGCACTTTATAAGTAAAAGAACTGCCAAATCATTGCAAAACAGAGGTATTGCTTCTCACGGTCCTACGAAAAACACCCCCCCCGAAAGAAAGTACATACTAACAAGAATAAGAAGAGAGCCAGAGCAGCAGCTCAGTCACAAACCATGGTGCAAGCAAGTCAACTTGAAATTCTTCCTTTTATTTACTCAAGATTATTTCATACACAATTTGAAAGACAACATACCAAGATAAGGTTCGCATGCAGAAGAAATGGTCTTAGTTTTTCCAGTTATTCCGGCTGCTCTAATAAAACAAGTTCTGAGATACACTCCCCCCCCCCCTTAACATGTACTGTCATCAGGTGATTCTCATTTCATATTTAATTACTTTCAAGAAAAGATAAACAGAGACACTGCTTTGACTCTAACCAGAAAAAAGCCGAAAGTAAACTGAGACTTTTTACACCCATCCTTCTAAATCTGGAAATGTATATTAAAGCAACATTAATTTAACACAACTCTGACCTCCACTCAACTTTGAAGGGGTATCACGGGATGAGAGCAAAAGCAAGACTCTCCAGAAAAGATGGAAAGGTGAGCTTTATGCAACATGACAATTACACTCACTACAGCCCCATTATCTTTACTCAAGGAAAGTTTCCTGTAGAATCTGTAGAATACAGTGACGCAAATGACCCAAACAAAGAAACTGAAGCCAAATTTTTCATGGCAGTACTGAGTACTGCAAGTAGAGACCAATGTTCCTAGCTAAAGTTATATAAGACTAAAGTTTGCACAGAAAACACTTGAATTTTAGTACCAAAGTAAGAGAATTTAGCTCAACGTAAAGAGATGTGTTAAGAATCTGGCACTGCACAATGTAACAGTCATACTGTCAAACTGTCATGGCACAGCTGGATCCTGGTCTCTAAGGAATAAAAGCCTATTGAAAAAGGTTCCTATTCAGCACTCACTCAAAATTCACGAAATGAAGTTTCAAATGAATTTTCTTATATAGCAATAGTAATGCAGAATATTAATCTATTGCATACTTTGGAGTCTCTACCAGCTACCAGAGTATCTAACCACACACTTCTCAGGTTCATTTATACAGCATCCCAGCATGACTACAATCCTGTTGGACATGAACATCTATGAGCACATCAAGTTAGAAACATACTAGTTTCACGTTAGCAGAGTGAAAGTTGACCAGTGGAACTGACATTGCCCTCCTTCTTACGTTCTTCCAGTAACATTAGAAGAAAAAACTTCATAACAAGCTGCCAAGGCCTCTTTAAGTGTTACCATGTAGAGAGCAATCTCTTAGTCACCAGTAGCTATACATTTAATATTAGCTAAGAATTACAAGTGACATCCATTTCACATGCTACTCATCTAATCCTGTGTACTGCAAGATCTAAACATATCACGCTTTGTCACAGGATAAACAGCCACAGATCTTTGATAAGAACAAGCACTGCAGCCTTTAAAACTACACGTCACTCTTGCATCTGAAAGCTGAGCCTTCCAGGCATGCTAGAAATGGGCAAAATCACCGCATTCAGAAACGTGCTTTCAGAGCGAATGGGGTCTTCTCCTTCCTTCCTAAAAAAATTTAGGGAAAAGTGGCAGGAACAAAGAAGAGAAGGAAATGAGTAAATCTCATTAACACACTCAGAAAAAAGTGGATGCCTGAGGAGAAAGAAATATGGCTCAAGCCCTGGGGATGACACAGAAGGAAGAACGCGTATCCGTCCTGCACTCGCACGTAAAACAAATACTGGAGACCGCAGGGGGAAAAGAGAGACGCAGCCCAAGCAGGGGGAAGCGCGAACCTCCTCACACCTCAGGCGAGGCACGACGGAGAACTCGTCACCTGCCGGCTCGCTTCCCGGAAAGCGGAATCCCTCCACACACCCCCCCTCCTTCCCCGGGCAGGGCGGACACCCTCAGCTGACGGGGGCGGGGAGAGGAAAGCGCTTTCTCCAACACCGCTGACACAAACGTGCGTGGG
>NW_009613677.1:0-5009 GCF_000690535.1 Cariama cristata
ACAGCCTTTCCCTCATCCACCAAGCGAGTCACCTGGTCGTAGAAGGAGATCAGGTTGGTCAAGCAGGACTTGCCTTTCATGAACCCATGCTGGCTAGTCCTGATCCCCTGATTGTCCTTCACATGCCTTGTGATCTCACTCAGGATGACTTGCTCCATCACCTTCCCCTGGTACCAAGGTCAGGCTGACAGGTCTGTAATTCCCCAGATCCTCGTTCTGGTCCTTAAAAATATCTTAAGGGTGGATGTCAAGAGGATGGGACCAGACTCTTTTCAGTGGTGCCCAGCGACAGGATAAAGGGCAATGGGCACAAACTGAAACTCAGGAAGTTTCATCTGAATATAAGGAAGAACTTCTGTACTTCGAGGGTGGCAGAGCAGTGGAATAGGCTGTCCAGAGATGTTGTGGAGTCCCCTTCTCAGGACATATTCAAAACCCACCTGGATGCCATCCTGTGCACCTTGCTGTAGGTGAACCTACTCTGGCAGGGGAGTTGGACTGGATGACTGCCAGATGTCCCTTCCAACCCTGACCATTTTGTGATTCTGTGATTCTGTGATACTTCTCTTTGCTGTTGAAGACTACTAATTGGCTTAATGAGTGTAAACCCAAATCTTATTGGCATATTTCAAATCAAATTGGCTTATTTCAGAAGGAATCTATTCCTGACTGATTTCAGGAGAAAGTTTTATCAAAATGAATATATTTGACTTTGCAGCCTTTTGCATTAGTTCAACCAATTTGTGTTTAAATGAAACCTGAAATTAAACCATGATAATTTTTATAGTGCTTATCAACAAGAGTATGAATACCAGCATTTGGTCCTGGATAGAACTCTGAACATCCCTCTGAGCTGGGATCAATGTTCAGGACAGGACTGAGCTGTAGAATGCTAAATTGCAGAAAACTTTTCAAACTTAATCAGAAATGAACGTCAGAAAACTGGTAAAGGCAGATTCTATTTTCAAATCAGTAAATTAGTAAAGGTCAGTCTTTATAGAGTGTCTCTATTTAAGCCAAAACTATCCAAAATCTCTGAAAAAAAAAAAAATTTGAAGTCAAGAGCAAAGTTTAAAATTGGAGGTTACATCCTAACTGCCCATTTTTCTGTGGACATTTAGTCTCTGATCCTCAGTATAAGGTGGGTAGTCAAACACTGAAACAGGCTTCCTAGAGAAGCAGTTGATGCTCTAAACCTGCCAGTGTTTAAGACAATGCTCTAATAACACGCTTTAACTTGGTCAGCCCTGGATTGGTCAGGCAGTTGGACTAGATGATCACTGTAGATCACTTCCAACTGAAATAGTCTGTTCTACTCTGTTCTATTCTATAATAACATTTTGGTACTTCGTATTTGTGTACTAAGTGGACTCGCTGTTTCCATGAATTGTTCTCATTCTCTCTGATCTTGCTTCTCACTCCGAGTTCCAAAATGAGACCACATTCCTTTCCAATTGTTTCTGCTGTTGTTACTGTTAACATTTGTTTTCGTCAAATAATATCAAGGAATGTCTGGAAAATCAATGTTTAATAAGTTACAGTAATGTTTTCAATTTCCTGTCATCTGCTTTAATGTACATGTGTACCCTGTCATTTCTCATCACTTTCTAAATCCATCTTGTTATCAGTAAGGTATAACTTAATGTACAGCTAACTCTTTCCTAGGTGACCTTAAAGCATACACTACTGGGGATGCTTCACAGAAGAGTCATTCTTTCTTTGCAGTGAAGGTGACAGAGAGAACAGCTTGGAAGCAGCAGCACAAAACTTCAGCAAGGACTTTCACAATGGGGTAAATGTCCTGGAAAAAAAAAAAAAAAGAAACAAAGACTATTTAGGTAGGATAAATTAATTATGTCTGCAATCACGTGATCACTGTGTATCAAAAGAGACTTTTTCCTTGCTTCTCTGTGGCGAAAGCAGAGTCCTAAGTCTGAATCAGGCTAGCTGTCATAGCGTTGTCCGAGGATTCAACTTATAATCCTTATTACTATTACTTTGCTATACCTTTTTCTCTACAGTGATTTAACCGATTGACAGAAAATATGAGGAAATGAGGTTGTGATGATTTACTTCAACAGTTCCTCTCCCACAAACACTGTGCTTTAAGAAGCTCCTTGATGTAACAAAATCTAGAGGAGGGATACAAAAGTAGAGCATGCAAGACTGCATTGCTATGGTGCAAGGACAAAGAAGTAAGGAGAGTAGCAGGAGGGAAAACAAATTAAAAGAGATTTCACTGTCCTGAGGAGATTAATCCAGTCATCTGTCCACATCCAAACAATTCTGTTAGTCCTAAATTGATATCACAATGCTGTCAGTTCCCTTAGACTAATGCACGTTTGTTGTGGAGAGTAACTCTAAAAGTGGCATAAGTGATGTAGGGCTGCAGACCTCTTGAACAAGAGTCCTTGGCTCAAGTTTCCACCATTTGAATGTTTCATAGGTTGGTCACTGCAAGTCATTAAATCTCACCAGACCCAACAGGATAACCTATAAAAAAGGATGGGGGCATCTAAATGGTGGTGCTGGCACTCAGCCCATAGCCTTATTTTTCTAGTGATTCTGCCAGACACTTGTTACTCTTGGTTGTGCTTCCCTTTTTCTCTTGTTCTTTTCAACAGCTTTACATATAATTGCTGGAGCATGCAAATGTCTCCCTACCCAGATGCGCTGAAATCTTAGGTCAGCCTTTTTGCACGCATAAAACTCTCCAGACCCAGATTTAGTGAAGACTTGGGAGATGGAAGAGGCAGAGAAGTAGTGAATCTGGGAACAAGGGCCAACCCACTCATCCCGATCCTGGAGACACTGAAAAGACTGTGAACTCCCACATAGATTTCTGCATTCAATTCATTACCAGTTGGTACTTAGAGATAACGTTATGGAAGTTTTTGTTTCTCCACTTGGCTTTAATTGCCTTCCTTATTAGGATTTATCTTTCTGATATGACAAAATATTATTTCAATAGATGTTGCAACGTTATGCAAAGAAGTTGAAAATTATTTCCCATAGAACATTATTAATGAATGTTTATGAGTTTCAATGCAAGCAATTTAAAAGGCTCGGAAGATACCTTTCTTGAGAGCTCAATTCAATGCGATAGACATTTGGTTTAAAATAAACTAAGCTTCATGTTTGGGGTTTTCATTTTTTTTTCACTTTTTTTCTGGTTTTCCCCTTCCTCTGGAATATATGAAACTGTTCTTCAAATGCTAACTAATCTAACCAATTTTGTATTGAATCATGAATGCATTTTAATTCACTATTCAAACTGTTGTAGCAATGAATATTTCTGCATCCCTAGCAATATATTAAAAGAGGGCTTTTCACTGCTTTTTTTAAAAAAAACTTCTGCAATTTCTTTATACAGTCTGATTAAAATCCAATTAATTACAAACACAATTAAACCTTTCTACAACAGTTTGCAGAATAGGGCTGATGGAAGTAAAGTTGTCAATCAAAGATCCAATAGGGAGTAGTAACTTGTCATCTCCATAACTTTTAGCCAGGAAAAATGTGAAGCTAAAAAATGACATTAACAGTGTATTGCCATATGCAAGTTTATTAGGACATATCTCACTTCTTTGATTGTTCTTCTGCTTATCAGCAGATCAATACAATTTTGTTATATGGCACCTTTCTTGACAAAGTCATCCCAAGGCATTTGACAATAACAAATATACATACAATAAAAAGGCAGTTAAAAATAAAATAAAAGGAAATTAAACATTAATGTACAATCCAATTGTATCACAAAATCAGTGTTGCCAAAGAACAATTTGATGGCACCCAAATTTTTTTAAAATTCTGTTTTTATTTGTATTTTGAAATGTTATAAAACCAACAAAATGCATAACTATAATAAATAATAAATAGAGAATATGCACAATATACATCAGAATTTCCCCCAGTCCAGATTGTCAATCAGCATAAATCAGCATTGCCTTGCTGACTTCCATGAAGCTATAACAAATAACACTTACTGGAGATTCTGTCAATTACACATTGACTTAAAACTTAAAAAACAGATTATATTTCCCATCATATGGAGGCTTGGTGTTGATATTGGTTGCAAGGAGGTTATGCCTTTGTTTCTTTACAAACATCACTGAAAGTTCCCTGGAAGCTGTATACAGAAACTCTCCTCTAGACAGCAAAAAGTAGGATTAAACTTTCCTTTTATGAGATGAGCTACTGTTTAAAGCATTTCTGCATGCTCAGTCCTCTTTTCCATCTACGAGAAAACACATCTGAGCAAACTCATATCTTTGGCTCATAGTGTACTAATTACTCAGATATAGGTTATGAAGGCACAAGTGTGGCGTGAGGCAGGGAAAAGAGGGGGAAGGGAAGCAATGCTCTGCCCTCTCTGTTGGAGGTATGGTGGGCAGAAAAGAGATAGCAGGGAGTAAAAATCTGAAGGACTGCAGAAAATGCCGTTACCAAAGTAATTCATGCACCCTCTCAAATGATGAAGGAACGTCCACATTACTGTCTTGACCAGACATGCATGCATGTAGCATGAGTCACTCTCTGAATGCCCAAATTTAAGTAATAATAGGCATAAAACAGGTGCTACCTTCACCTGGTGCCAGTGGACTGCTACAATCAGAACAGCAGGGGACCATGAAGCTTGAATGCCCACAGGCTGATATGGCAGAGGTCTTCAGAATAACCAGTCAGTTCTGCCTGGGGCACAATGCAGAGCCCAAACTGTTCTGGTGCTGTCTCTAGGCCTGCCTCAAGCTTGTCAAAGTGTTGTGGGCATCTCAGCTTTACAATAGGTGAAGTCAAGATGATTCCAGAGACTTAATCCTATTAGATCAGTTGACGTGTAAGATCAGTAAAGTAGCTGGGCTAGGTACTGTTATATCCAAAGACAAGTATGTTTGGACAAGGGCAGGTTGAATAAGCTGCTGTGATCTTCTGAATCTAAAATAATTTTGACTGGCAAGGCACGCACCAAGAACTTAGACAAGGCGAACAAGTACGGTGCAGGCGTGTTC
>NW_009613678.1:0-4222 GCF_000690535.1 Cariama cristata
AAAAGCTACATAGGTGAATGTTTCTCACACATCCCTTAAATTTTAAATTGAATTAATATTTATAAATTTATTATAATATGATCTAACCATAATTAATTCTATCTATATTAACAAATTTTATTTCTAAAGTTATTTACAATCTACAATTACTTCTAAAATACTGTCTACATTATCTTGTATTTTACACATAAAAAAGAAATTAAACTGCATGCATAAAATTGCTTCAAAGATAATGAAGGATTTATAGAGACATATTCAAAAATACAACCAGTTTCTGACCATGTTATTCTCATTTAGTCTCAGCTTCAAGAGCCCAGCAACAGAAATAGTACCTCAGGTGATTCATACTCCTCTCCCCAAGGCCTAAGTCAATATGCACAAAATTGCCTACTTGATTTCAGCCATGAAGTGGGCATTAAATAAAGAGGATGATCAGGAGCAGAAAACAGAAAAACAAAAGGGAAGAAAAATCAAAAAATAAGAAAAAGAAAGGGAGGAAAGGAAGAAAATGAAACAGAATGTAAGAAGGAGAAAACATAAAAGAGAAAGAAAGAAAAAGAAACCCACAAAACACGCCCCTTTTAACAGTTCTTGCCTCTACAGCAGTCTCTTTGCCTACTGTTTGATGAACAAGCATAGCACTTAAAACTAATTTCCTGAATTGCAGTTTGCTGCTAATTTGTTGCATAACCGGGAAAAAAGTAGTCTTTAATGAAGTCATAATTATTTTTGTTATGTACAGTAACATTCTGTCCAGTCACTGCTGTCCAGTCACAGTGAAAGACCTTGTACTGCACTCCCAAGAGTGAAGGTTGTCATGGCTACTGCCTGACTTTTCATGACTAACATTTTATGTTTAAAAATAGTATTATGACAAAACATAAGAGACAAAAAGGACATCTCTGTCTTAGCATGGTGCTATGCAAACACAGTAAAAAGATGGCTGTTTTTTTTTTTCTCTAAATCATTTACAATCATACTGTACAAAAGAAAAAAAAACTTACTTGGATTGCTTTTCCATACAACTAGCTTTTGCTGCGTGTATGTAGTCCTTTTGGACTCCTTAACGTCTTTAAAAAGGGATCATTTCTAAAAGCATGATGGAACACAGGGTAAAGTCCATTTTTAATAAAATGCACACAAAATTGAAAAATTATCATACATAGTTGTTACTGTATGATCTGGTTGTAGTAACAATTTGTTACACATGCAAGCACATGTGACTGACATTTTTTTTTAATGCCATGGGGAGACTTTATGATATTGTGAGAGTCTTGCTTAATTAAGAGACAAAAAATCATGACTGAAATAAATCTAAAGGACAAAAGTAAAAAAAAAAAGAGATTATTTTTCTACAACTATGTTGCTTTCACTTCAAGGAACGGGAATATTTTCTTCTATTTTGGGCATAAAGACTTAGGTCTACTTACGCAAGATGAGTCATGGGGATTTTCCCTTGATGAAATTGCCAACTCATTGCTTTTTAATGATGTGTTTGGTACTCACTACAGCAATGAGGTATGTTACTCCACTCTAGGCCTTGACCCTCATATACCTTCAACTCATTTGTCAATTCACATTTCTTCCTCTTAATGACATTGATAGGGCATACACAGTCAGTAGAGAGGTTTTAGAATCTGAGAGTTCAAGTCCCAGTTGAAGTCCAGTGAGAATATATCCCCATTGAAATCAATTAAGCTATACCATTTCCGCACCAGTTGAAATATGGCAGCTGGAGAGAGCCTAAATCCACTTTTTGGTTGGGACAGTTACTACTTACACTGCATTTGTTCTTCCTTGCTGCAGCTACCCCTCTCCCTACCAGCTGAAGATGGGCCTGAAGAACAATGAGTAAGGGCTGTGCAGAAGCACCTCTGTGAGTTTTTGGGCTTTTCTTTGAGTATGCAAGGAAAGATCAAGATCTTTCTTCTCTTCTTCCCTGTCTGCTGTAAGCTTTCCAAACTAACATCAAATGGAATATCTTGCTGTAAGAAGAGTCTGTCTACCATAAGTGGCTGCACTTTTATAACCTGTAATGTGATTTTGAACCAGTTTAGTTACAATTATTTAAATCAAAGCAAAACAAGTCTTGCTTAAACAAGAATCCAGAAACATTGTGGTTCTATGAAAACAGTTTTAAAATAATTTTAAAATTAAAAAAAAAAATCAAATATAATTTGCAGCAAAGATTGTAATAATAATTATTACTTAATGGAGGTATAGCACAAAACCCCCAATCCTAGAAGTATATTAGGATATGGTGGCTGCTAGACATTTGCAATGGAAACATTATTTTTGTTAGGAAGACGTTGAACAGCTGCATGCAGAATGTTAGAAAGACACTCAAAAAAGAAGATGAACATTTTAAGGTGAAAACATATAACCTGGGGTCAAGATTTTGTAAAATGTGGTAGGTGCGTTTCAGCCCAGCTGTGCTTATTTGGTGGCAAAGGCAGCTTCAATCAGAGGTTCTCTCAAGCAAATAAGGCTATTTGTTGGACTTTACAGGAAGGTCTAGCGGAACTGTCTAACCTCAGAGTTAAAGGGCTGAAAGGTCAGCTACATTCTACACTTCTGAATATGGAAGGATTAATCTGATGATGCAGTGTGCTTTTTAAAAATGTTTGCATTAGTTGCTTTTTAAGCTGGAGGGGCTTGATGCTATTTCATTCAGCAGCAATGTTTCCTTTCTCGTTTTCTGTGGTTTTAAATTTAGGGAAAAATGCCCAAAAGCACAGAATCAGAGATATGTTAAATAAAGGTGCAGTAAGGTTGTACCTCTTCAGTTATTTAAGACTTTTCACATTTTATATCTCAATGAATGGTAATGTTTACACATTTTCATTTCTGATCAGAATGATGCAGTTACTGAGTATGTCAAAATGGCAAACTGTCCAGCACCCATCTAGCTTCACATTGATTAACTTTAATAAAAGCTAACCTTGTAAATGCTCCTGATACTAACAGCAAACAAGAATCCTACGGGCTAACTTCAACTGGCACTTCTGACTTCGGATGGATGTAAAGGGTACAAAGCAAAGCTGATTTTGACCTCTAATGTTCTGCACAATTCCAACAGCACCCCTGCCAGGTAACATCCACTAACGTTCAGAGAAAAAAGAAAAAAAAATTGCTCTTGGAAAAATGGGCAAAAAAAGAAAGACATCAACCCAAAACTTTATCACTGAAAACCGTAACATGAAAAAGAATTAAGAGACTGTTTTATTTCTGAAGGTACCTATCTGACTGTAGTATTTTGGACTTCTCTCCTCAATGTGCATCCAAAAATACGTCCTTTTTGGACACATTGCTGTAACTGTGATCTAGAGATGACTTTCCAAGATACTTATAACAGCTGACCAAAACTCTGCTGTTCCTCTGCATATTGAGATACTGATACTTTCTAAGTAATCTTTGGGCTCTAAGTAATTCTTTAAAGAACAATTCTTGTCAGTATCAATATAAAATTAATAACAGTACTATTAAAAAGACACAGTTAATGGCTAAACCAAACTGTTTCTTAACAAAATCAATGTACATGTAAATTCCTATGGGGGTTTGGTGTATTGGAAATAACACTCATTATCTGGCCAATATGGCAGCAAGTGGGAAAATGCTTTATACCTATATGCTCCCAGCAAATAAAGCAGCTCACATATCAAAGACTTACACCGTTGTGTTTACCATCTGTTACTGAAAAAGGGCACTGCTTAAGAAAAAAAAAAAAATTCCATGTTAGAATATTGCAACGAGTGCCCAGACCCTTCTCCTGGAGAAAAAGTGAGTACCTCCGTAAGTGGTGCACAGGTTGATGATCTGTTGCATCAAGTGGCTGAGTTGCAGGAAGCAGTTAAAAGGCTGCGCAGTATTAGCTGAGGAGAGAGATAGGTGGTTTCAGAACCACTCTCCTGAAGCGGATACCATTGAGAACGAGGCACCCTGAACTCTGGTGACCCACAAAAGCAGGACTCCGCTTCAGCCTCCACCCTCAAGCATCACAACTAAAAACAGATATGAAGTTTTAACAGCTATAGAGACCCACAAGCAAGGTCTGCAAGGAGAAACTGTACCAACAGCACACAGTGGATACCGTAAGAAGAAACGACGAGTGCTTGTAGTGGGTGATCCTCTGTTCAGGGGCATCTGCCAATCCGACAGGGAGTGCCACGAGGTGTGCTGCCTTCCGGGAGCTTGAGTCCAATACGCTGCCCAGAGGGTGCCA
>NW_009613679.1:0-2176 GCF_000690535.1 Cariama cristata
TATAAACTGTGTGAAAACCAGCTTTAAACCATTTGACTTTAAAGGCTACTTCCATTAAGCTATACTGAATCAAAAACAAGATGTTCATCTCTCCTCTTACTCCCACGTGCGTTGGTACATTTCAGAGAACATGACCATATTAGAGATTTCTAGTGAAAAAAAATAATTATTGCTACCCTAAAATAGTTTAGACCGGTGCAAGTGTTACTGACAGCGTTTAAGAAATCATTGCATCGCAGCCTAATAAGAAAAGAACTCTCTAGTATAAGAGGTACTTTAAAAAGAAATATTTTATGCCTGTGTAAAGTTTGGCAGCGTAGTAGGAATTAAAACCTCGGTATAGAGCTCTTCAGGGGCCACAGTCCAGCCCAGATCCAAATTCTGCATTTCTACAACTTTTATCATGGGCTGTTATTCCTGCAGTCAGCAGGCACTTGCCAGTTGTGAAACCATACAAGATATGGAGAGAACAGATTTAGGAAACATGATGAATTTATACATTAATAATCATTTTGTCCAAGAGAACTTCCAAAGTCCAGCTTACAGCTGAAAAGAGAAAATAATGCGGATACCCAATTTTGATCCTCTTTGACTTTAATAACAGGGGGTACGATTATTCAAGCAGACAGACAAGTGGTGTCCATGGCATTGGAGCAGGAGGGGGCACAGGCAGGGCTGGCACCCAGCTCTGGGGTTTGGGAAGCACCCACCAGTGCTGGGTGTCCTGCTTCATCACTAGGGACTGCTGTCTTCAAACATAAAGTGTCTCCAGGTGCTTGGGAGCAGATGCTGCAGGAGATACCAGCAGATGGAAAACCCAAAAAAATGTTTTCCAAGCACACATGGGGGCTTGGGAAGGGAGGGCAGGAACAAATGCTATTTTTTTCCCCATCCCAGAGTCTCACAGCATAAAAACAGCTCATTGATTAACCTCACACCATCCAAAACCAGTCTGCCTCTGCCCAGCTAGGCCAGGAGAAATATCTTGTGAAAATGAGATTTTTAGTAAATGGGAAAGCTCCAAGGCAGAGATTTTAAGGGAGGCTTAAGTCATCCTTCAGAGTAGAGGCAGGAGTTAAGGACACAAGACTACAGCAGATTCAAACCCCGGCTCATTCAAAAATTAGAACATATCTTCCAAAATAAGATAAGAACATGAAATTAAAGAAAGCTAATACATCCATCAAGTTAATCACTTACAGTGCTCACAAACTCTTCCCGAAAAATGGAAAGCACAATTATTTCATAGTGCATCTTCCTGAAAAAGGTTTCCCACTGTGTTGCAAACAAGATCTTTACTGATTTACTCGTATTTTCTCAGCTGTCAGTCACCAGGTCAGTCATGACTACCATTCAGTTATTGTTTTCCGTTCTTCATTCAATAACTTCTGCTAATACCTCTGGGCCCCAGACAGGCTGCTCGGAGAGGAACCATTTCCAGTCCAAGTGCTTGGCCGCTGTACTCACAGCATCCATTTCTTCAGCTGGGTAGGAAAGCCAAGACTCCAACCCTTCTTGCACCAACACCAGGAAATACCAGCGGGGTCCTTCAGTCCACAACGCAGAGAGAAGTTAAATTCTGATATTCCCATGGTACATTAGTTACATCAAGATGTAAGCAAGAGAAAAAGATGCTTTTTTTTAATATGTAACTTTCTACAGTCTCCAGTACTTTGAGCATACATTAGTTATGAAAGAGACGCCCAGTAACAGCTCCTCAGAGCCATACAAATATATTTGAGGGCACGCAGAGCTTGGGTTCTGATACGGTTTCATTTGCTTCGTAACCACAACCCCATTCTCCAAAATAACTCCCACATTACCTCTCTTCTCCCTGCTTTTCCAACCAAAATGAGCTCCAGTGCAAATTAGACACCTGGGAAGTATCAGTAACTGCAGAGAAACTGAGAACATCTTTTCCTCATTCTCCAGGCAGTAAAAGGAAAAACAGAAACGTCTCTCACTTTGAAAACCCGCTGGATTTATTTATGCTTTGGGCTCCAGAAGTGCTAATGAACTTTTTTCTTTTAAAAACCACCTCTAATTGTGTACCACTAATTTGCCATCCACAATATCAATCGCCAGTGCAGATCATAGAATGGTTTGGTTGGAAGGGACCTTAAAGACCATTTAGTTCCCCCCGCCCTGCCATGGGCAGGGACACCTCCCACCAGAC
>NW_009613679.1:2666-5087 GCF_000690535.1 Cariama cristata
TCCCCTCCCGCGACCTGCTGGTCACGCAGGGTCCAGGGTGATGCAGCCCAGGACACGGTTGGCTTTCTGGGCTGCCAGCACACATGGTCGGGTCATGGTGAGCTTCTCATCAACCAACACCCCAAGTCCTTCTCCTCAGGGTCGCTCTTGATCCATTCTCCACCCAGCCTGTGTTTGTGCTTGGGATTGTCCCAACCCATGTGCAGAACCTCACCCTTGGCTGTGTTGAACTTTGAGGGTCACATAAGCCCACCTCTCCAGCCTCCTCTGGATGGCATCCCTTCCCTCCAGCATGTTGACTGCACCACACAGCTTGGTGTCATCAGCAAATTTGCTGAGGGTGCACTCCATCCCACTGCCAGTGTCATCCACAAAGATGTTAAACAGCACCAGTCCCAATCCCAACCCCTGAAGAACATCCTTGTCTCCACTTAGACATGGAACTGTTGACCACAACTCTGAGTGCAACCATCCAGCCAATTCCTTATCCACCGCAGCGGTCCATCCCTCAAATGCATCTATCTGCAATTTAGAGACAAAGCTGTCATGCAGGACTATGTCAAATGCTTTGTACAAGTCCAGGTAGATGACGTCAGCTGCTCTTCCCTTATCCATCAATGCTGTAACCCTATCAGAGAAGGCCACCAAATTTGTCAGGCACGATTTACCCTTAGTGAAGCCATGTTGACCATCACCAACCACCTCCTTATTTTTATTTTCCATGTGCCTTAGCATAGTACCCAGGAAGATCCGCTCCACGATCTTGCCAGACAGAGAGGTGAGACCAACTGGCCTGTAGTTTTCCAGGTCTTCCTTTTTTTCCCCCTTTTTAAAAATGGGAGTTATGTTTCCCCTTTTCCAGTCAGTGGAAGCTTCCCTGGACTGTCACAGCGTCTCAAATACAATGGACAGTGGCTTAGTCACTTCATCCACCAGTTCCCTCCGGGCCCACAGATGCATCTCATCAGGTCCCATGGACTTGTGCACCTTCAGGTTCCTTCGGTGGTCTTGAACCCGATCTTCTCCTACAGTGAGCAATTCATTTTCCCAGTCCCTGCCTTTGCCTTCTGCAACTTGGGTGGTGTGGTTGGAGCACTTGTCAGTGAAGACAAAGGCAAAAAAGTAATTCAGTCATTGAAATAACAGCCTTTGGATGTCTAATTAATTGATGAGTCTCACAAATCAAGTACATGTCTAAGTGCTGTACGTTGCACTTAGAACTTTTTTGCCTCCTACTTTTGTACATGTGGAGACATCAAAAATGTGGAGTTTTAAGTTTTGTTTCACTTTTAACACAGGTCTTGTATGCAAAAAAAAAAATCCCAAGAGTCCCAACATGTGATCATACACTTCTTAAGACTCTGGACTGCAATGGTTAAGAAATAATGCGTGTTACATGCTGAGGTTTGAACTCCAGCTTTCTGCATCCAGAGCTCTCAACGTGGAGATGTATCCCCTGGGGTAAAACGATGTTTAATTCAAAATAAAAACCAAAGCTAAGTTCAGGGGTTTGATCAACATTTATGATATCTCAGCAAAATCCCTCTTGAAGATGCCTGCATCCTTTTGCAGGCCATATATAGGTTTTCAGTGTGACATGTCACGATGACATGTGTCACATTTAGCTCCCAAACAGCAAGGCTGAGAGTGAGGAAGAAGCTGGGAGGAAGAAACAGGCAGGTACAGACATTGATATCAAAGGCATCAGGAAATCCCATACTTGATGATCATACCAGCCCCAAAACATACACAGGGAGCCACAGATAAGCATGACCCAACCCACTCAGGGACCCAAGCCTGGCCTTTCATGCAGTTTCTAGGCCATAGCCATAAACTGACCTTCCGTAAGCAGAAAGGACACCCTGGTAATGCCCCACTGTCACGACAGCCCCGAGCCCAGCACTCTCCAGCCTAGCCAAAGTATCAGGTAGTGGCAAAGAGGACACAGCAAGTCTGAGGATGATGGAGAAGGCAGAACCCTACGTTGAGCCTTGCCGTTACAGGAAGCCTATAGACAGGTCCACAGTCTATAGACTGCGTCTAACTACACTGGAGACCAGAACCGACCATACAGCCCCAGCGCAAAGCCCCTCTCTGCACCCACCCCACCAAGGTCAGAACCAGAAGGACCTACACAGTAGCAGTTGTCTTGATTTTTCAGGGGACTTTGTAGGCCAGACCAGAATTTCCTCAAATTTACTGGTCCATCTGTAGCACCACATTGCCATCTGCTGTCTCTCTCCTTCCCCGGCAGCATCGCCAGTAACCAGGCGAAAGAGAGATGCACAATCTAAGCAAAGCTGTTCAAAATGCAAGTAGGTCTGCAATCCATCACTTATTTAAATGGATTTTAACATTTTAATTAACTATTTAAGAAACAGAAGAGAAGAGTCTGTGTGGTGGGGGATGACCCTGTCTGGA
>NW_009613680.1:0-33105 GCF_000690535.1 Cariama cristata
AGGGTGCGGGGTGAGAGGTGAGGGGTGCGGAGTGAGGAATGAGGGGTGTGGGGTGAGAGGTGCGGGATGAGGGGTGCAGGGTAAGAGGTGAGGGGTGCGAGGTGTGGGGTGCAGGGTGAGGAGTGGGGGGATGAGAGGTGAGGAGTGTAGGGTGCAGTGTGCGGGGTGATGGGTGTGAGGTGAGGGGTGCAGGGTGGGGGATGCGGAGACCCGACCTGCGGGTTCCCTGCCGTGCCTGGCAGTCTGCTCTTTGATGTTGCCTTAAATCGAGGTGCTCGCCTTCTCTCCCTCTGCTAAATTTGTGTTGGGTCTGTACAGGTTGGCCGGCTGAAGTGTCACCCGCCGCAGAGTTGCCACAGGAGCTGCCAAGCCCTCAGAAAACTTCAGGTCCTTTGATGAATTCGGATTCTATTTTCCACAGAGGAAAACATCGCACCCCAATTCACTCCAAACTGTGAGGCAGTAAATACGGAAAGGCCAACCCTGTGACATCAGGGACATTAAGAGGGACGGATGGAAGCAAATCAAGCCGGTTGTTTGACAAGACAGAGATTTGGTGGACAATTTGAAGAGTCAGTTGAGTCGCTGGAGAAGTAGCACAGTACATTTGTTCACAGGGCGTACTGGTGCTCAGCCCTGGATGCCGGCAGCAGCTTCGCCTCCTCTGACTGTCTAGGGAGCTGTAACTGCCTTCCGTGAGTGGCACCTGGCACCGAAACCCCAGGACCAATCCTGGCTCTGCCGCGGACACCCCGTGCACCAGGGATTTCCCATGCCAGTGACTGGAGGGAACACGCTGTCCCTCCGCCGGGTGCTCACCGTCGGGCCCCGTGAATCACCGGCACCCTCCATTCAGAAAGCTCCCGATTGCCGACGTGCGTAATTTAACTTCTGCTTGAAAAACCAGACTGGAAACCACGGCACGAAATAGGCAACGAATCTCAGATTTGTTTTTTTTCTAACGTTGAATAAGGACCTTCATAAAAGGAAGGGAATAAGAACCATCCTGAAAACTGAGTTTCCTTTCCCTTGCTTTGCTTTGTAGCCCAATAATCAACTTTTCTTGGTACTGCCTGGCCTGGCCCTGAGCTGTGGGGGTAGACATCCACCTCACCTGTGACTTTTGGGTGCCTGGCTGGTACTCAAACATGCTTTCGTGCTGATTATATGAGTTAGGAGGCTCATATAGCTTATGGTCCAACTGTTTACCTAAAAACAGGCCTAAAAACAGCCAGAATGCCTTTGGTGGATGCCCGTAGTGCCAAAGAGCGAGGTTGTTACAGTCGGATACCCTTGCAGGAGGAAGCTGTTCCTGTGATGGAGCCAAGCTATCAGAAAGGGCAACGGGAGATACGGGGCGAGTGGGCAGGTCCCACCGAAGGAAGCAGTGGGAGAGGAGGATGTGCTTAATACGGGGAGAATTGAGAGTATTATGATGGAGGGGTAGGCTTCCCACACAGTGGGAAGAGGAAGTAGGAGATACGGGAGTGCTTAGTTTGTGGCTGATTGGGGAAACTGTGGTAGACGGGGTGACTGCGGCTGCTGTAGGAAGGGGACAGGGTGTTGGCCATGCTGGCAAGCTGAGTACGTTACTCCCCACACCACTCACTTGGCGGTGTCATCCTGGTAGATCTTCATTTTCAGGTTTATTCATCTCTTTTATCCCAGTTGTTTGTTCCAGAACTGAAGAAGGAAATTACACCCCTTAATAGTTATCTCAACATGGAAGTCTTGAGTGCTCCTTCCTTTGCAATCACCGGGACCAGAGCAGCGTTTTTCTCTGTGTTGGTGGGTGAGTTGCTGGCACTGGGCAGAACTGGGAGCTCTGACAGTGTGGGAATGGCTGCGTGAGCAGGACGTTAGGCAGAATGGTCTGGGACTCTTTGCTGTGCCGGAGCACATTACGGCTTGCGGGTTGTGCCGATACATCCATTGATCCTGAAGCCTCAGCTCCCCAAATCAGCTGTTCCCAGTGCTCATGTCTAAGATATGAAAGAAAATCAAATAGCAAACGCTCCCTCCAGCACACTACAGAAGGGGACCTGGGCTGGGCTGGGGTTTCAGCAGCTGTTTGGGGCAGAGCCTACATGTGGATAAAGATACAATTTGATAAAGTTCAGATCTGGGTAAGAGAATTGATCCTTGCTCATCGTTCACCACAGCAAAATCCAGAGGGAGAGGATACCCAAGAGAGCTAACTCGTGATTTATTCCGCTGGGAGGGAGGGCTGTTCCTCCTCCCTTTTCCCTTTCTGAACTGCTCGGCTCTCCCAGTCCCTGCTGGGCTGGTGGGACCTCTCAGGGGGGCTGCACAGAAGTTGAGTGCCCAGAGCATCTCTGTGGTTTTATTGTGTCCCTCTGAGTGTTCCAGCTCCCTGGTCTGCAAGAGAGAGTTTCTACAGAGCCCATGAACAAATCTCAGCCATTTACATCGCTCAACCGGCCTCTCTGCGTCACAAGATCACAAGGGTACACACACAAGGGTACACATGATTTGTGAGAACTGAGCCAAGCACCAAGGGGATGGTCGTACGCCTTGGTGGTCAGTGCTTGACGTTACACCAGTCCAGTCGTACCTAAACCCTGAACCAGTCTAGTTTATCTATTTGGTAATTTTACTGTGCCATTTTAAGGAAAAGAGCACACTATGGGGAATACTCAACTTAAGAAAACCTTTTCTGCATTTCAGGGGCAGGAGAATCTTTCACATGAGCTTAACACCAGGACCAGAGGCTGACAGGACCTCTGCCCCTTCTTCAGAAGCCCAAGTGAATATACTCATGATGTGAATGTATTTTCATCGGCATTAGCACAGGTGCACCGTTGCGTCTCAGCAAGGCAGAAGAGCTATTTTCAAACTGTTGATGCAAAACAAGCTGAAACAACAGCATCCGTCAGATTACTAAATTGTCATTCACAAGAAGTATGGAGGCAATTTTTGTTTAAATAAAATTTGCTGGTAAGACAGCAATGAACACGAGATATTCAGCGTTCTAATAAAATAGTAATGCTGCAAGCTCAGCGGCTCATGAAACATTTACAATCTGCAGCTAGTAAAGTGCAAACAAGAGATTTAAGCACCGCTGTTGCTAGATGGATGGAAAACCAGTTAGAAGATTAGCAGGAAGATTATTCCACACAGGTTAGAATGAGGTTCATTAAATGCCTGTCAGCTCTCTCATTTGCTGTGGGAGACAGGGAGGGCCATGGGACGGCACCTGTTGAAGCAGTTGAAGCACCGTTGAAGCACCGTTGAAGCACCGTTGAAGCAGTGCCGATGTTAACCCAAATGAGCTCTTCTCTTTGGCTTCCAGTTTCTTTTGCTTCTCTCGTCCCCCTGCATCAGGAGTTTGCACAAGCAGGATTACCAGGGCACTTGCAGGTTCCTATTCTTTATATGGGAAATGAATTAGGTCCTGGTTATGTAGGGAACTCTGGAGAGGGGGATGAGGATGGGGGCATAGTCGGTAGCCACAGAGCTCTCGGTAAATTCAGGGTGAGCAGTGTAATTAAGGAGACTTCACTCACTTCCAACCCGGGTAAAAATTACTTACCAGGCAGATGGTTTTATCCAGTGCTTGTTTGGTGTCTAACCTTTGCTCTGACCCTATTTGATCATGGGCTACAGTAAATTGCAATCATTACTGCCATACCTAAGTGCTTCTCCACAGCTCCTTTACAAATTAAAGGTTAAACGAAGGGTGTTGGGTAAGATCAAGCAGGGAAGCCCCCAGATGCCTGCCTTCATGTTTCCCCCGTTACTTTAGTCGAGTCGTTCTGATTCTTTTCTAAGCAGCTCTTGTGTAAAACAAACAGCCCTGGCTTTTTGGTCTCTTAGCTGTACAGCAGGGCTCATTCACCAGGCTGCTCTGCTGCTTCTAAATCTGATCCATAACTATTACAATCTGCATTTTAAAAGAAGAAACCCTGAGGCTTTCTGGACCAGTGAATGTGTGAGAAATTAAACAAATAAACAAACAAAAAAATTTAAGCAGTAAATCTAAGCAGTTGAGGGAGGAAACATCTTCTTCTGTGTCCAGTGTCCATGGACAATGTAACCCTGTGAAATGCCTGCGCCTTTTTAACACTCTAGTAATAGAGGCAATAGCAGTAATGGACTTTGGTGAAATCCTGATCCTGTTGCAGTTCAGAAGTGCTGTTAGCCCTTGTTACAGGCTGTGCCTGCCAGGAGCTGTAAGATTTCACCCTGGGTACAGAGGTAGGTACAATATTCTCACAAATATTAACATAGGTTTTGACTGGTAAGAAGAGTCATGTCTGCACGGTGTCTGGCAAGAGAAAGATCACAGACTTATTTAATTTGAAAAGTTTGGTTCCATGTATTTTAGGACTATTCTTAATCCAGAAATACATAGAAATGTCAATAAATCCTAAAATGGGAACCAATCCTGCCCCTGGTTCTTTGACCAGGCTTCTGAGAGTAATTGTTGAAGAAGAGGGGCCGTGGTTTTGGGTTGAGAGAGAAAGATGAGTATATCTGTTCTACAATAGACAGCAAAGAAGATAAAAGCCTTATGCTTTTGGAAACAAATGTAGAGCCTACTTAAGCTCACAGGAGGTCAATGTTTGAATGGCAGATCGAGTTATTCATAGAATCATAGAATCATTAGGGTTGGAAGAGATCTCAAAGATCATCAAGTCCAACCGTATACCCGATGCCACCATGCCCACTAAACCCACTAAACCATGTCTCGAAGCGCCACATCTAAACCTTTTTTGAACACCTCCAGGGATGGTGACTCCACCACCTCCCTGGGGAGCCCGTTCCAATGCCTAACGACTCTCACAGTGAAGAAGTTCTTCCTAATATCCAACCTGAACCTCCTCTGGCGCAACTTGAGACTGTTTCCTCTTGTCCTATTCATGACACTTCTATGAATTGTTGCAATAGGTAAGGGTGGTTGGCATTGCCAAATGTGAGGGATGGAAGTTTCTGAAACAACTCAGTTGCCAGCAGTACGAGTGGTACAGGTTGTGTCTGTACTCACGATGAGGAAAAGCTGGCAGAGGTAAAGCAAACAATAACGTGAGGGCAACGGTCTCAATGCGATGTGACGGCAGTGAAGTTTGGGCTTTGGGAGTTTGGAAATGTTTACCAGCGTAATTCCTTTCAAGAGAGAGAAATATGGCAAGAAGATTAAAATAGCCTGTATTCTTGTTGGCTGTAGGCTGTGGTAGGTTTAGCATATAGAAGGTCAATAAACTTTAAACAAAATTGGTAAATGGCTTCTTAGGGTGAAGTTACAGACATTTTGAAAGTAGCATAGCTGTCATCATCTTGGCACCTCAGAAACACAGCTGCTTTAGCGAAGAAGAAAAGCCTTGGAAAAAACCAACATAATGATAAATTCAAGTACTTCTGAAAGTCAGTGCAGGGATTACAGTATCCGTCTCGCGCTGTATTAGCTGGTCATCCTCTTATAAAACAGTAAGGAAATGTAAATGAGAAGGAAGCAGGCGACTGAGGAAACTGTAGCATCTCTGCTGTTTAAAAGCACTAAAGAACTGACCTGAATTTCATTCCTATTGTTGGAAAGTAATTGTCATGAAAAATGAAATGAAAACATGAATGATGTTTTAAATAAAAAGTTACTAATTTTTAAAATAATTTTTACTGAATTTTTGAAAGTTTTTAAAAACTTCATGTTGTACTTGTTGCTGCATGTTCAGTTTTCATTGAAAAATGAAAGCCATTTTTTCAATAAGAAATGTGGCTGAAAATAAGCAAAATAGCCAGCAAACTTTTTGTGATGTTATGGAAAACAGGACTTCTGGCCAACCCTATTAACCTGATTAGGTCAGACCAAACAGAAAGGTGAAGTCATTTATTATAGCCGCCTGTTCTTTAACTCTGTTGCAATTACGGTGTCTTCTGGTCGAATCCCAGCAGCATTTTTCCCACCTGTAGTTGGACTTGTCCTGAACACAAGACAACTTGGACAAAACGAAGTATGTCTCTCCTGCTTTCAGGATTCAAGCGAGGTCTCCATGAAGTATTGCACCACGCTGTGTAGATCTACCGGGATGTTGAGCTCTGGCTCCCATGTTTCTGCACAAGGCATCGACAGAAATGTCTTGACTTTCTGAACTCCCAAATCACTTTGGAGGCTGGGACTGATAAATCTAAAATCCCCAAATTGAGCAAAGGAAAACCCAGTACCTTTAATGAGGTTTCTTTACCTACTGGAGATTGTCTCTTGCTAGAGGAGGCTTGCGGAGTTCCTGAGTTTCATTCAATGAAACCAAACAAGCTCCCCCTCCACAGGACTGTTTCCTAGTGGTTTCACTTCCAAAATTCCAGAAGAGAGCAATGAAGATCACTTTTTAACTTTCCACGTCTGAAATCACACAAAACTACCCCAGAATTTAGGGGCAGTGTTGCTTGGCAATGGGGCTGAAGCAAGGATACAGGGACGAATCTCCTGAAGGACTACTTGAAAATCACACCAATACTTCACAGGGATTTCCAAGGAAAATTCTGTGTATGGACTTTAAATGCTTTTTTTCTGAGCATTTCTTTGAGCTCACTTTGAAATCTGATAGCCAAACCATAAAGCTGTACCTCACGCTCTTAGCTAGTATTACTACTGCTACCAATACTGTTGGTATTAGAAGTAGCAGAAACTTCTGGCATAGGGTGTGGCAAAGTTACTCTAATTTCATCCTATGAGAAAGTTATGCATCTTCCTTTTAAATCAATTATATTTTGGGCAGTCACTCAAGCGAACGTGCATAAAGGCTGCCTTTAAATGTAGAACGTTGTTAGCATACAGCGGAGCGAGTTTGCCTACTCTGCCTGGGGAAAGCAGGCTACCTGTGTAATTATTTCCTTAGTGAGGCTGCATAAAACTTCTATTGCATTTAATTCAACACAAAACAATTTCTATATTTCATGTCGTGGGTAGGAATGAAAATGGAGATAGTTCATCAATGCTGATATGTGATATAAAAAGAGCTGAGAAGCCAAGGGTATGAGAGTGCATAAAAATGTTTTGTGTCCTGACCAGTACATTGCTTAAAAAAAAATTTTACAATCAGCCCCAATTGTTCATTCTTCCCATGCAGAAGATACTCACATATTCATTTTTAAAAGGGCAAATCAACCATAATTCAGTTTATAAACTGTGAAGCTGGTTGCGAATGTCTGGATGAATATTCATTAGAATCTCTTAATCTGCCATCGACTGTGATTCATTAGGCATATGTAAATATCACTCACTTTAATTGCCCCTAAACTGACTTAACATAATATTGTCATTAGCAAATTATTAGTTATTTGTGTAACTAATGGTACATTATGGTGTACACGTTAAATCGCCAAATATATGATTACAATTATGATGTTTTATGCTGGGTGCTTTGTAAACTATTTGATGAAATATAATGGAGCCAAATCAAATCTGGTATGTTAATAGGACAGTTGTGGAACTTTATTATTATATTCCTACACCTTGGTGACTGCTGTAATACGTGAGCCTTTACCCCATCCCGTGCTTCTATGGATTATGGATCGGCTTCGCTTTCCATATCCGAGGCTGGCGTGACATTCCCACGCCCACTTACCCCTTGTTTTACCTAATGAACTCAGTTCCAGTTAATTATTGGCGACGGTGCCCTAGGGTGCTGTGGTGGGACCTTTCCGCTGCACGGCCAGGGGGAGGGAGCCGAGAAGATGGACTTTGCAGTGGGAAGTATTAATGGGCCTTGCTGGGGAGCACTGGTGTTGAGGTAGCAGCATGGGACAGGCTTTCTTCCAGTGCCCGTAACCTGCTTTTTTTTCTGTAATCTATTCGTGTATCAGGGTTTTGTATTTTCCCTGCCTCTTAACTCGCTGACTGTTACTGACTTGTGCGACGAGAAGTCTTGCCAGGACTGTTTGACTCACCCACTCTCTGGCATTCCCAATAGGTAACACATCGAGCAAGCAGCTTTAAAGATGACAAAGTTATGATGGCGAAGCCTTCAATTAGCGTTGTTAAAAGGTTTTTAATTACCGGGCTAATAATAACAGGAATATGTTTGTGCAAAAGGGATGAACGGTATCAAAGGATTTTAGTGTGTCTTGTGTCTAAATGCAAACATATTTATGAGCATGTTAATGTTTATAGTCCCAGGAAGTTAAGAAAGGGCCAGTTCTCACTGCCACATATTTATTCAAGATGCTTTTAATATGACAATTACTTAATTTCTTTAAAAAAAGCATATTAAGGCACATTTACTAGGAACTAATGAAAAGGTAATGAATACGGATGTAGTCACAAATAAATACGAGGCCTCTGAAGGAATATCCTGCATCGCTAAGCGGTTCTCCAGCCATTCCCATCAACCATCCCGCTCCGCCTGGGACCTCGCATCTCAGGTGCTGCAAATCGGACTGTCCCTGCAGTCACTAGTGTGGAGGCAGTGTCTCTTGGCCATACTTCTGGCCTTCCAAATCAAAGAAGACACTTAACTGTAAGTTGAATAGATGTGGACGTCATGAATGTTGAGGGAACTTTTTCACCAAGTTCAAAAGACTTTGGGACACAGGCAAAATATCACATGCTAAAAAAATGGACAAAAGGCATGGGAAACAAGTGCTGATGATGCAAAATGGAACTATGACATCGGAAATCTGGTTCAGAGGCTTTATTTAATTACAGTGTTGACTAAACCTAACTAAAGTTGTGGTTTTCCACTGATTTGGTTAAAACAGTGCAAAAAGCACATGGAAATTATTTTGATGTGACCCAGATTGTATTGATTTAATTTAATTCAGTTAGAAACAGATTTATGCTAAACCACAAAAAAAAAGAAACTGAAAAACAAAATAAGATCTCACATGGGATTGTATACTAATTTAATGGAAATAGCCCATATCCTTATGCAGACGTTTCTTAAAATTTGCTGGTATCGGGTCTGACCCCACTCCCAGGTGTACAGCAGACCTTTGGAAGCCCTCAAGAGAGCTCAGATTCTGTTCAGTGGATATTTGCAAGAAACTCATGGCAAATTAATTGCAGAATAATTCACATAAATTATTGTCTGGGTAATTTTGAAGAATGAATCAAGCAGGAGAAAAGGACACATTATTACATAGTTTGTTCAGTCCTAATAGAAACATTAATAATGCTCAATAAGGGTAAAATAAATTGCACTTAGAGACTATTTAGCCCTATCTCAAATCTCACTGAAGGCACCGGGAACACTCCTCCGGGTCTGATACAGGCAGAATATGAAAGAGAGAGAAGCAGAGGATGGACAGGGAGATGGGCTCTGGTAACAAATATATTTCCAAGGCAGATATAAATGTCAGTGGGTGATGAGCTCTTCAGGGAGGGCAGCTGGCAAACCGTCCTCCAGTTCTGTCCCTTGAGGACCCCATTCCAGTGTCCGTTGAACTCTGCAAACTGTCCCTACGAGTTTGGGAGCTTGCTCCTGAGGGCAAGAAGCTTTTGGAAGGTGGAGGAGGAGGAAGAAAGGAAACGGCTCCTGGGGTCATGCGTGGTGCTGCCGTGAGGTACCCCAGAACCATTTCCAGCTCTGTCACCGCAATGCTGGAAAACCTTGGAGGGATCAGACTTTGCTTCCCCTCCTGTAAAGCAGAGAGAGTGGTGGGAAAGAGACACAGGATTCTGGAGGTGAAATAAGCTGGTTTGAGAGGTTCCAGGCAGTTGCTATGAATTGTACATCTGAAATAATCCGGGTGAACTTTTTTGGAGGGTTTTCTTCTTGTGTGGATGATTTGGTAGATCTGCAGCCATACCAGCAGTTGCATCGGTGCCACAGAGGGAGAGGGTTTCATCAGCACCAGGGCAAGGGCTGAAGTCGCTTTCAGGAAAGCTACGTGGGGATACTTTGTAGGAGGTTTACTTAATCAAGGGCTCAGATAAAAGTGAATCAACTATGGCCGAGTTCAAATGTAAGACAAGAAGTTTGCATTGATGTTAGTTGTTAATTAAAAAGGAAAACAAAGATACAATGGTTTTATGTTAGAACAATTAGGGTGCTTGTTAGAATTCTTTCTGGTTAATAAACCACCTGCCAGACTAAAATGTGATGATAATAAGACTGCCAAAGTGTGATGATTAAACACAGTGTAAGGTTGATTTTCAATATGAGTGCTTACAGCACTGGTAAGAGGTACACACCTGAAAAGTCTACTTATCCGTAGGAAGAAAAATATCTGGGAAACAAACATGTAAAATAGGTACTGTAAAACATAAACGGCTTGCTGAAATAGGACCATTACAAGAAATTTTCCTGAGGTGATGCAGTATGTTACCAAGTTCGTGGAGTTGCCAGGCTGGGTTACAGAGGTAAGCAAGATGCCTTGAAGGAAAGCAATCGGTTTGGTCCCAGTAACAGCAGCACATTAGCTCTGCCTCCCGCTTTCTGCTGAGGAAGGCACGTGAGTTTCTGCAGTAGGTTCAGGTTCTCTGACATACCCTTGCTCGTCCACTTGCTCCTGGGGAAATAATATTCACAAGACATTTATTTAGGTCAGGGGACAGGGCTGGTTGCATGCATTGAGGAAGGTTTGAAAGGCTGACGTGGGCTCTTACACTGACCTCCTGCACATGGGTAGGAGCTGGAAGTCCTGGCTGGCCATCTCCTCCCCTCTTACCTATCTCTGTCTCACTTGGAAAAAGAGGTTTGAACTCTTAGAAAGGACCGGTAAGCCTTCAAAAACTTAAAGGGACGTTCTACCTGACCAGTGTGTTTGGAGCACGCCTGCAAGAAGGAGCCCACTTGCCATTGTCCCTATCAGGCGTTGGACACATCAATGATACCACCACCATGGTGCTTCTTGGAGGTGCTGCCTTCCTTCTTGGAGGAAATTTTCAGTCCCTACAGAAAGTGAGCATGGCAGTCCCTTGGAGGAGGACGTATCTCACTTAAACCATGTCCAAAAGCATATGCATAGGCTGAATCTGATCACATTTATAGGAGGGGCAATGGCAATGCCTCAGATGTTTAGCAGCAGGTAAGTTTGTGTCCCATGTAGAGATATGGACGATTGTGGGTAGGGAGAGCTGGGGGAAAGAGGAACAGACTGGATAATTAAAGGAGACTTCGCTTGCTTTGGATCCTCACTATGATGGGCACCTCCTGTAGCCTGAACAGCTTCAGAGTAACTCACACTGCCTCAGCACATGCCAGCTCAAGCCAAGGTGCCATCTACACACAGCCCAGAATTTCTCCTTGTTCTCTCCTATTTTTTATACCAGGGCTTGCAAAGGGCTCTCCTGTTATACCAGACCTCTCCCCAGGTCCTGCAACAGAGGCTTTGACCCCCAAATCTGTACGGGACTTTTAAAACCCCTTTAGCCTGCTTCAGTCACCTCATTGGTTTACAGGCTCCTGGCAAGATGAGAAACCATGCTCCCTGCTATTACATAGGACTCTATTACATGCTATTACATATACATTCTAGCCTCTGTTTTATGAGAAAAATATCCGACCTGTGCCTCTCCCATCGTGCAACTTTTTGTAACACTGTGCTACACGGCAGTGAAACGATCTGGATTAAGCGTATTCTTAAAATAGGGACAAAACTGAAAAATTACCATGGGAATTGAAACCATGGCTGGGGAACATCTACTGCTGTTAATGGAGAAGGTATGGAGTGAAGACCTGACCACATGATAAAGACCTGCTGATACTTTCAGTCCTTGGCAAGCAGGTGGGAGGAAGAGGAGGGGAACTGCTGCTGAGTGCAGTGCTCGCCATCAGGGTCTCCAGGGTCCCTCCGGCTTCAAACAGCTCTCCAAAGCTGGTTCCTGAAGGGCTAAAATCAGGGCAATGATCTGTTCTTGCTTTTGTAAAGCGCATCTTTCAGGTCTGTGGGTTAAAAGTACAATATAAAAGCTGCTCATTATTATAATGGTCCTTTTTGTTAGTACACATACATAAACTTCAGGTTGTTTTTAATGATGAATGCCCAAAGTAGCAATGCAATGGCTGTAGCAGTCTCTACAGAACTTGCCATTAACCTAAGAAATTAAGACATCACCTTAAATGTATGCCCACCATGGAAAATTTGCACCAAGGTTCACAGTTTGGCTTACGAAGAAAACTTTTAGGAGCCAAGCTTGCAGACCTTACAGAAACAGAGACTGTGCCACCACCATCACATCGCCTACCTTGTCTGATCAGAGGGAAGAAGGGGTCTGTGCGCCCAGGGGGGCTGAATCACACAAAATCAAAATCCATGAGGTTGCAATACATTCAAACCCGTAATTGCTGCAGATCAGAATTCAGCGGCGAACTTTGCATAATGCCAAGAGTTGACCTTTTTCTGAGGTGCTCTCGTGCGATTGTTAGGACCTTGTAACAAATGCCTAGCGCCATTTAACGAAGGAATGACATATCTCTGATATGCAAATTTTTACAGCGCAGCAATTAAGCGGTTTAGAATTTTACGACAGTGTTTGGGCTTTATACAACAAAAAAAGGCCCAATAAAGGACTGTGATGGATGGGCTAATCCCCACTGGAAATATACCATGTAATCTCATGGAGCCAATGCATTATGGATAGCATTGTGATTATTGGTTGTTAATATCTCCCCCTCCTCCTCCTCCTCCTCCTCCCAGCCCTCTCCTCCCCGCAGCCTCCCCCTCCCCTGCTCCCGGCCCCGATGAAAACTGCATGGCTGCCACATTGTCGGGGGGCACGGGCCTGGGATACAGATGGGAAAGTTGGGCCATTGCAATCTGCTGCGCGCACGGCCGACAGTGAAAAGGGGGCTTGCAGCGAGGCAGCTTGTCAGCAGGGGACGGGGCTGGGGGCCATATGCCTCTCTTCTTCTCCCTTCTGTCGCCGAGCCTGCTGCTGCATCCTGCTGTCGGGGGACACTTTAATGATGAACATGTTTTAAACAGTTTTGCTTACCTAGCGACAGCTTTGCGGGGGGTGGGGTGGGGGGTCTTAATTAGACGCCTTCCGCGGTTTCGGTGGGTTGTATTTTTCTGCAGGCGTCCATCCGTCCGTGGGTCCGTCCGTGGGTCCATCCGCTGCCCTCCCCCCTGCAGCTGAGTGCTGGGTGCAGCTGCGGTCCTTCCATCTCGCCATCCTCCACCCACCACAAAGGGCACATCGCTTTTATTCTGCATGCCACTAGCTGGCCATCGCTCTCCTTGCTGCTTGCAATTATCATCCGAAGGCCGCTGCCGAGCTGGCGGAGGTGTTTGTAGCTGAGCGTGGGCTTCACGGGCGGAATTTGCACGGTTTCAAGCGTGGTGAGAGAGCGGTGAGAGGGGCTGATCCCGAAGCGGGAGGACATCTGCCTCGGAAATGTGATAGCAAGATAAGCACTGGGAATTTTAACTCTGTTTTAAAAAGCAGCTTGTAAAATTAAAAGGGAAAACCACCTCTGACTGCTGTTTGGAGTGCCAAAGTAAAGTAATTTAAAACTGCACGTCACTCTCTTACTGTTTGTTCAGTGTCTGAGAGAGTCAAATAGAGCTTGGTTTTTACCTTTTTTTTTTCCTTGATCTTCTATTCCCTTGGTTAGATCTGCTACACCAGTACTTTTTTAGGAGGATGGAATAAGGGACTGGGAAAAATGAATTCTGCTGTTTATTTAAAGGGGTTTTTAGGTGATCAGAAATTCTGTCAGTATATATTGTAGCCAAAGTTAATAAAGATCAATTTAAACAACAAAAAAAAATTCTGACCTGGTTGACCTTCCTGTGGAAAACCCCTTGGCAGAGGGGTTCTGGGAAGCAGAACCAGCATGGGGATTCCCTGGCAGGGATCTTTAAACTGGCATGCCTGGGGGGTGGAGAGGAGGGGAAGGGAAGTAAGTTTGCTGGGGCAAATATAATCCCTCCAACAACACAGGGGCCTTCCACCAAGTGTGATCGACCCCTGGGAACTACAGAAAGCAGAAAGGTTTGTGTGGAAGAAATTGGTTCAGCACTAGTTCTGACTGCCCATCACCTCTCCCTAAGGCCCTTTCCCCAACAGCATCCAGCTCTCACATGGAGGAGAAGACTCTCCTCAGCCCTAAGAGGGGTCCTGAGCAGGCATGACGGTGTGCCCCTCTTCTTTAGGCTCTCCGAGATCTGTCTTGTCACAGAATCACAGAATCACAGGCTGGGGGGGGCTGGCAGGGGCCTCCTGGAGCCCACCTGCCAAAGCAGGGTCACCTACAGCAGTTGCACAGGGTGGTGCCCAGGCGGGTTTTGAACATCTCCAGAGAAGGAGACTCCACAACCTCTCTGGGCAGCCTGTGCCAGGGCTCTGCCACCCTCAAAGTACAGAAGTTCTTCCTCATGTTCAGGTGGAACTGCCTGAGTTTCGGTTTGTGCCCGTTGCCCCTTAACCTGTCGCTGGGTACCACTGAAAAGAGTCTGGCCCCATCCCCTTGACACCCACCCTTAAGGTATTTATAAAGCATTGATGAGATCCCCTCTCAGTCTTCTCTTCTCCAGGCTGAACAGACCCAGTTCCCTCAGCCTGTCCTCATCAGGGAGATGCTCCAGTCCCCTCATCATCTTCGTTGCCCTCCACTGGACTCTCTCCAGCAGTTCCTTGTTTTTCTTGAACTGGGGAGCCCAGAACTGGACACGGCACTCCAGATGTGGCCTCACCAGGCCTCATCTTGTCACCTAATCACTAAGCTTCCCTTGCCCTCTCCCTATTTAATTGAAAAAAATAGTGAGGACAACAGCTGAAATAACCAGTTGGATAGACAGGGGATAGATGGGTAGATAGCTGGATGGAGGGATACCCAGGCAGATGGGTAGAGATGGAGACAGACGGACAGATATTGTTGGGAACTATGTATGGACATGGATTTTAATCATCGAATAAGTCATTTGCAAAGGTGGGAACAGTCAACAAGAGCTGTCCTGCTTCGAACCTGAGACCCCAAATGAAGCTAAAACACTTCTGAACCCAGCACAGGAGGTTAATTCCAGTCTTGAGACACAAAACATCATGTCATGCAGTGGGTTTATTACAAGATGTGCCAAAATAGAAATCCTGCATAGCTGGTGGTTTGAGAATAACAACTTGGCAGGTATAAATGGGAAGCTCTTGAAATTTTTTTTTTTACTTTTAAATATTGTCTTTTTCTGCAAGATGACCAATGTATTTCCTGAAAGGGTCCATTTCTCTCTACAGCGGGATGGAGCTGATCAAAGTAAAAGGAAGCACTTTCCTAGCAGTCAGTCTGCCTTGCTTTGAAGGAGTGACATAAAAGAAGTGAGCGAACCCTTCTCATCTTCATGTTTTCAAACATGGCAAGGCATGCAGAAACGCAGCTGCTCATAGGACAAGTGAGAGGCTGCGCTGGGAGAAGGTGGAATAGTAATTTCCACTTCGTCCCTTCCATTCCTGTAAGGAATTGCGCCTTGGAGAGGCACGGTTGTTCTTGCCGATGGGGGAAAGGGCCCAAGGTCGGTCAGTCACTTTGTCCTTGGGAGACCTTGGCCAGGAGGCTTCCTTCCAACCGCACACCCAGACAACTTCCTACTGAGCAAATGCCTAACCCAGTCTTCACCTGAGTCAAGATGATGCCTCTGCATTGGGATGGGCTGCCCAGGGAGGTGGTGGAGTCACCATCCCTGGAGATGTTTAAGAAAAGACTGGACGTGGCACTTAGTGCCATGGTCTAGCTGACATGGCGGTGTTAGGGAAAAGGTTGGACACAATCCCAGAGGTCTCTTGCAAACACATCGATTCTGCGATTCTGTGATTCTCAGTTGCTACAACCCAGTGTTCAGCTCCTCATAAGATGGATAACTGAGCAGCCGGCATGGAGCACCGCTCACTACTAGTTATCAACTCAGCATTCCCACAATGGCAAGTGTAAAGGAGTGAAGCCTGGGAGCAATTGCACATATCTAATTTCTGATCCTGGACAGAGATGGAAGAACTTGGCGATATTTGGTGTTCGGTACAAACATCTAGCAGCACTCAGGTCGTAGCACCGATAGGAAGCCTTCCTCTCACTGCCATCTGTGTGCTGGTACAAGCAAATGCTTGTGTTGGCAACGTGGTACAGCTTCATTGATTATAACAGGAAGGGATCCAAGAGGATGGTTGGTACTTGCTTACAGTAATGGAAGTACCTGACTGTACTGGCTGGGGAATCCCTGACAGCACTGCCTTAGAGATGTCCTTAGGGACAGCAACAAAAATGAAGCTGTGACATTAATATCTCCTGTTGAAAAACTGTAATAGAAACACTGAACCCCATAAGAAGACAAGAATGCTGTTCAGTTCTTGGGCTCCCTCAGCTGCTCGGTAACTTGTGTGGAACTTCTGCATTAGGACTTGAATACCTAGAGCAGAGAAATGGTGAGCTACCATGCCCGAACCTTCCGGGAATAATCATCTTTTACCTGAGTCTAAACCAAAGTGAACAGTGGAGTGATTGAACTTATGGATCATTTGGAGTCAGACAGGTATCTTCATGAATTTCAATGAAGGTTTTTCATAAATCATCAAGACTGTTTGTGGAGTGAAAAAATGTTACCTACAAGGTGCAACAAGTATCTTCAGTGTAAAAAAAAAACATTCAAGCCCCAAACCCAAGGTCACAGTGCATCAGGTTTCCTGAAGCCTTTGCTAAAGTTGAAAGCTCTCAAAGTGGCTTTTGTTTTCAAAGTTGCAGTGATTCAGTTGAGGAAATTATCTGAAATTGTCACATGAGATTTACTCTTTTCTTTGCTTTAAACTACCTTGAAAGACAACTAGAAATTAAATTAAATCGTTTCCAAAGAGTACTTTGGAAATCACTGCCACAGCAATTGCAAATCACAGGTCACAAGATGATGCACGACACTGGAAAAAGGGGAGATTGTTCATTTTTATTATCTTTGTGTAACAAACCTTAATATACATACATATCCCATTTCTACCAAGATACAATATGCCTGCATCTTCAGTTAGTATTGCTTTGTATTTTTCATTCTCGCATTTTGAGCAACTGGTAGATGTCATAACATCACAGTTTCCCTTGCTTTTCTCAAATATGCATGAAGCCACTCTTCTTTCCTTGCTCGGCAAAACTTGGGACATCGGTAGAATTAACTTTCATGATGGTGGCTGCAGAGGAACTGTTTCCATGGTCTTGAATAACAGAAAAGTATACAGATGAAATGGGTTAGACAGATGAGACCTGAGATAATCTCAGTGCCTCAAGTCAAATTAAGTATTTCCTATTTGAATGATGAGCAATATAATTTTCAGCATTGTCACAAAACAGTGTCAGTGCTGACTGAAAACATCTGTCATTCCAGTACCTGAACTACTATGCTGGCACATGGCCATATCAAAAGTCTGTTGTGCTTTTCTGAGGACCACAAATGTGGACTAGACTGTGATCACCAGCTCCTTCTAAGACAGCGAGGAAGGTGGCTATTTCAAAAAGAGATTGAACATAAATCAGTGTGTTTTCTCAGGTCAGTTAATTTTTAGTAAAGGTTACTGGAGTGTTAGACCATTACCCATGCTGCCACCCTGAGAATAACAAAAGTCTAAAAGAAAACTTAGGAAGGAAGATCAAGAAGTCTGGGGCTTTCCAGCTCTCAGAGAATATAAATAATATGTTTTTGTTTAAGAATAAGCAAATAGGAAATATGAAGAAAGCTGTAACAAAGCCAGGTTGGTAACACCTCTTTCTGTAATGGAAAGGTGGCAAATTTAGCACTAACCAAACAATTAAGTTCTCCTAGGATGGTGTGGGACACACATGACTTCACATGGATTTCATCATCTTGGGACCCTGCCTGAATAATGGCACAAATAAGAACAATATCTTATGTTACAATGACAAAAATGGAAATAATCATGGGTTTCTAATTCAAAACATAAACTAATCTCTAAATCGCTGCAACTGCAAAAGAGCACGTAGGTTATTCCTCTGTATGTTTCTGCAGGCTTTTTTTTTGCTGTTGTTGTTGAAGAGGGGATAGTGGGTTACAGTAGCCAGTAATCTTACCCAGTTTGAGAATTTATGTGCACGTCTTGATCAAATTTGGATCTGTTCATCGTTCATATCTGTATATTGTTCTGAAAAACAAATTGATAACTTTCATATCCTGGTGATTTGGGGCAGACTATTACAAGTATCTGATTCTGGCGGTATCACCCAACGACTCAAATAGAATCATAGAATCATCATGGTTGGAAGAGACCTCAAAGATCATCAGGTCCAACCTTTATATACTACCCAATCTATATGTGTCGGGGAAAATGGAAACAGGTTGCTGGTCATTTTTATCAATGCAAAAACGGAGCTTTTAGCTACCACATTGCATCAGGAATGTTTGCCTGTTTCCTTTTACCTGCATCAGATTTTCTTTGGTGTTATGTTTGGGGTATAGTATAATTATGTTCACTGAGTTACTGTAGGATTTTAATTACAGACAAGAAGGATAACTTCATTGCAAGTCAACAAACTTCATTATTTTTTTAATCCGTCTTTTGATGTCTCTGGATTACTTCACCTGTCTGGAGTCAGTGTTGTTAACTTCCCTCCTCCATGGCAGAGGGTAAACAATTTATTGTTAGGATTACGAATGAGTCAACTAGCTGGGGAAAAATGACAAAAATCACGTGAAGACAGAGTTTTAGCTCAGGTAAATTCCCACAGTTCCCACTAACATCACATGTAAGCTGAGGCAAAGAGGAAAAGGGTACAGTAGGGTTTTTCTGAAAGAAAAGAGTAAGGCATGACGAGGTGAGTTAACCATGAGGTGGGATGAAGATGTGGAGGCTGAGGTGGATGCCAGGATCCCGTAGGAAAGCGGGGCCAGCTGAGAAAGGCTTAACTGCAGCGCTTTGGTTACTTAACTTCTGAATAAGACCAGCCGCACCGTGATTTAATGCCCTTAGATTTATGCACTCTAATTTCTCGCACTTCGTTAATTTGTCTCATGGTCCTGAACGTCCCGGGGTCCGCCGCGCTTAAACGGCTCATTTTTCTCTACCTTAGTCACAACCGGGTGACAGCCGTGGTGGCAGAGTGACAGAGAGGCAGGGCGGTGATGGATGGCAGGGAAGAAATGTGAGGGGGAAAGGAGCGGGGAGGGCCGGGGGGGAAGGCAGAGGAGCACTGCTCCTGCATCCCCCCGCTCCCACCTGGGGGGACCTGGGCTCTGGTCTGCAACAGGGGCGAGGGCACCCTGCGAGCGGAGATGGCCCATGGGTCTGCTGGGTCTGTTGGCGAGGCCATAAGCCCACGGAGTCAATAGATGGCACTGCTTGGTTTAGTGTTACGGGTTTTGTGGGTTTGGGAAGAAAGGCGAGAAGTTGCTGGAGTTAGCAGCTTAGCCAGGCTCAGCTCTACCTGCTATGACTTTCTCTAAGCAGCTGTTATTAAAACAAACAAAGTGCCCCCCGCCCCCAAAAAAAAAAAAGGGGGCTTGCTTCCTCCCCGCAGTAGTGGAAGTGGGCCAGTAGCAGGATCAAAGCACAGTGGGTGACGACCTCCTTCTCCTCCCTGTGTAGGTAAAACCACAGTTCCCAATTTGAAAACAGCTCCAGTTGATCCGCTGGGAAGTGCGGAGCATCCAGTGGGTCCTGAGGGCTGGTCCAGGATTTGTGACTGCTGTTGGGTGCTGGGCACAGGAGCAGGGCAAGACGTCTGCTGAACTGGTGGGGTGACCTGCAGGCGACTGGGATGGTACCTGGACTTGTGAGCTGTTACCAGCCCACCTGAGTCCATGTGGGAAGGCTTGCTCCTGGCCCAAATTGACCAAGGATACCAACAATGGGTACAGCATCTGGAAAGTATCTGCATTTTTTTATTTTGTGAGAATTTTGCAAAATACCAAGTCAAAAAGACTGGAAGAGTAGAACAGATATTTGGGGCTGCCAGAGAAACTATCCATGAAGGGTCTTCAAGTATCGCGCTACTTCCATTATTAGAACAAATAATCAGGGATTTTGAGCCCAGTGTGCTACCACATGGCTGTGAACCTTTTCTCCTCCTCACTAAGGCTGTATCCACCCTTGCTAATGTTTGCTTGGCCATATTGCCCACGGCCAAAGGTATCTTTTTTTAATGGATGCCATCTCTAAACCTGACTTCTCCCATCATTAGTATGGGCAGGCATAGCCTGATGAGGTAATATTTACTGAATAAAATTCAGGCATAATTAATTTGGAAAAAGTAGCCTGTTTAAATGGTGACTGATACAACCATATTCATGTGCCCTGGGTGGCAAGGACCTGCTTCCAGTCTATTTATACTCATTTGTAGATGCTATTAAATGGCAAATACATTAACCCCATTCAACAAACCACTTGTGGCAGGGACTAAATACATCCGATGCTATTAACATTATATCCTTTGCAGCAGGACCTAGGACACCTTGTCAGAGCTGGCATTCATTTTGCTAGGTGCTGTATGAATACAAAGAAAAAAAGGTGTCACTGCTCTACGGGAATGTAAGAGAACTTGCAGGTTGGAAGTAGCTTGAAGGCAGCCTCAGAGAAGCCCAAATGTGCTTGAAATCCCTAAGGCAGAGCTAGCAGCTGGGTTTGGCGTCTCCTTCATGAGAAAATGCTGTAAGGTTCAGACCCCACTCCGAATCACAGTGGTAGGCAGGGGGGAGGTAGGAGGGGGTCCCAGCCCTGGCTGGGGAAAACCACTTTTACAGGGGAATTGTTAGTGAGCTGAGTAGGAACAGATTGCATTTGTCGTGTTCTGGGATTTAGTTTCTACATACAGTCTGGTGGGGTTTTTCAGCGTTGCTCCACAATGTAATTTGTGGTTTTATTCCCTGTACCTCGGAGTGGCAGGGATGAAATCAGGTTACACCTGCTTCTTGCTGTTGCAAAATTTAAAGGTGGTTTTAGCAGTCGGAAGGGTGTATTTATTAACAACTTAGACAGTTGTTTTCAGGACTAGCCACGAAGGCTGTGAGGCTTTGCATGAGCTTTTTCTTATAATAGCCCCTTGTTGCAGATCCTTTGAAAGCAGCAAGGAGAGATATTCCCTTGCAGAGAGGGTCAGGATTTTTCTTAAAGTTTTATCATGTTGTTACTCTGACAAACCCTGCTAGATGATGGTAATAACAAGCGTTTTGTATCCACTAATGGTCCCAGGGTACTGCTGGCACCATGAGTGTGAGGTGGTAAGGGCTTTGGCAACGAAATCACTGCAGTTCATTGCAGTTTAGAGCAATGGGAAAATGAGTGAAGTCACAGCACAAGAGACAGATAGATAAAGCTGAACGCAAAAGCCAGGATTTTAGTTACAATATTTCAGAACTTGTTAGTAGAAGGAAAACTGAAAAGTGGTAATGCTGTGCGGTTGGAGTCCTCCCAAAGTTAGCAGTACTGGGGAGGAAGAGAACAACTGTTATACCAGGGCCTTCCTTACAACTTGGGCTCCAACCTTGCTGCCGCTGCTGTGCCGAGTGAGAAAGGATGTCTGTGTAAAAGACTCCACTCTCCCCTTCCCTTTAACATCAGAGACAGCTCACAATGTAGGCAGACCCGAGACATCACAAACAAAACAAGAAAAAAAGGCTTTTTATCTTCTTTGTAGTTAAAAACAAAAGGTAAGAAAACCACCTTAACCCCCAAATGTGTACCTGTCCTCAAGCTGCCTCACGTATTGGAGCGCAATCGGAGCTCTGCAATGAAGCAGTAGTATGTCGCTCCCTGCTCCTAGCTGAATGCTGGCATAATACATTTGACATTAGGTTCGTATGCAATGATTTGTGTGTTATCAGCGTGTAGCCTGAAACCAGAAGGAGCATATGTGGCGATGCTCAGTACGGCAGGTGAAATGAAGTACTTGCAGTCAGGTATAACCCAACGCTGGTGCAAACTGGCTGAGCTTTCCTGAAGCTGCTGGAGCTCCAGCAATTCATACCACAGGGAAGTCTGATCCAAAGCTGTTATATACCTGCATAACATTTGCTCTGTATACAGTGTGCCTCTCTTCATGTCACTGTGTACCTAGCTGCTTATTTAATTGCCAGCATATAAAGTACTACAAAATGCTGACCAAACCCACTCACACATCCCAGTCACCACACTTAAACTTAGTAGGCAGAACTTCACGAGTGCAGGAATTTTCAGTTTTATTTCAAATAATATATGTGGACGGTAGTTGTGCAGTATTTCCAGGAGATGGCAAAGCCAGAGTGCATGCATTGAGCAAAAAACTAAACTTGCCCAGAGCGGTGAAAGTCCAGGGGAACTCAGCTGAAGAATTGCTTGGGTGCCAACGAGATAATCTACCAAGGGTATCTAAAAGAATAATGAAACATTTCGAAAAGAAATAAGTTAAATTAGAGACTATTGCATATATTTTAGATTTCTACAATCTGTTGGATCTTTAACTTAAAAGTTTACATCTTTTAGTGGAAAAATTAATTTCTCTTTCACAAGTTCCACTCAGATTTTGTTGCTAATAAACCCAAGGATGTAAATACTATTAAGTACAAAACAGCCTGCTGCATAATTGTTTCTAAGCAATTACAGATTATATCGAGCCATTCGTTGAGCAGAAACAGTTTTTTCCAAGACACCAGCTCCCTGTACCTTGAAATTTTATTAGTCTAAGAATTTCATGCACCATATGTTGTAATACGAGACTAGCTGCAATTGAACAAACAACTTTCTGATATATAAGTGAATGATAACCTGATTTTAAATGTGTTTATCTAATGAGATAGTAACTGTAATTTACAGCACATATAAAAACTCCCACTGTTACTCCTGGTGCACCTTTTGGCTAAAAAGGGTGATGCGCTGAGATATGCTAATGAATATCATCTTGGTTTTTACCAAGTCAGTAATAAAATTTGCATTTGATATTGTGCACAGTAAACTGGGTTATTAGCCTTGAAAATGAGTCTCATAAAATTTAAATATAGGCTTAAATCATATTAACTGTCCTGTAGATTTTCTGAGAGGCTTTAAAGCATTGTGCTCTCGTTCTATAGTGTTGAGCATGCAGATGTCATTTTGCCTTCAGGGGTGCCCCAAAATACGCACATATTGGAGCCTGCAGGTTGAACAGCACATCAACAACTTCTTTCATGCTTGGGGAACTGGATGCAGTTCCAGGGCTGGGAAAACTGCTGTGGGAAGGGGGAAAGGAAAAGGGGAGAAGGCAGTGAGGCTAAGCTGTTGCCCCCGGGCTTGGGCAAGACAAAGCAGTGGGTTCAGCCCCGCATGTCTGACCTCGCCAGTCTGATCAGCGGTGACCATGCATCGGCGGAAAGGTTTGTGTGCTGGGGCCGTGTCTGATGGCAAGGCGGTTCTGTTGGCTCAGGGCAATGCTGGATCAGCTGCTTCATGGTCATGAAGCAGACGAGAATTTGAACTCTGGTGTTTTGAGTGAGTAGAAGGTATTTGAAGAACAGCTAGATCTCCACCGTGGACAGATGAATCTGAACCACAGTCCCTTCAGAGGACAAATTGTTGGAGAGGAAGACGGATGAAGCTGAAGCCCAATGGCCTGTTTCCAGCCGGAGGGAAGCCCCAGTCCCAGCAGGGTGCAGGGACAGGCAGCGCATTGAGCTTAGCTCTGCCTGGCACGGGCACACGTCAAGGTTAGGGCTTAAATGCTTTAAAATACAGTTTTAAAAATTTTTATCTATTTTGAGAGGAAAGCTGCACTCATGCAAATTGCTTCCACAGTATGTCAGACCATTTAATTCACTTTATGATCCCAAATCCACTTTTAGTAAAGGCTGATGTTTTCAGGGCAAGGAGGACATTTCTTGCAACTGTTGTCCATCACCAGTGCAATGCTCTCACGTCTTACACAACGGACAATCTAACCATTATGCTAGATAAGAAAGAAAAGTTGGTTTGCCTCTTGTTTTACCCACCCTAATGTTGTAGTGTTTGCTAGGAATCAGGCTTTTATTCCTAACTGGTTGCTGTGACTGTCAGAAAAGCTTTGTCTGAGAAGGAAGGCTCTGTCTCAGTCAGTCATGTAATGATAGCATTGCATAATGTCATTACGGCTGTAGCCTTGGCTGTACATCCCTCAGGAAGAAATTACCACTCTGAAATGGGACATAGTCAGCATGTATTCCATGCCAAAAAATGTAATGAACCCTGTTTGCTTATTTGTGTGAGGTATTCTATCATTACAACATAAGTGTAACAGGGAGGAAATTACGGCCTTGTGACAAATAGTATTTATTATGAAATCCCAACTCTTCTTAGCGATCAAACTGTCTGGGCATGGTACAAAGTGTTACTCAAACTGCTCCAAAGCATGGTACCTGAATTGGGCACTAGGCTGTAGCGTGGAAGTCTATAAACCTCTCTGGCAATGAAGTAGTCCAAAGGCTGATTTTTAGACTTATGCTTTAGTAAGGTGTAATAAAATATTTTTTTGGTTATGGACTTAGACTCTGTGAATACCTGAAAAGTGGATGTGAACACCAAACAACAACAACAGTACAGTGGGCATTAGAGCACCTGCGTCAGGACGCAATGATTTCCTTCTTGAGCAGACCTGGGGTCCATCTCGCCTCCTCTCTTGTCCGTGGCAGTGACTGGTCCTGGCTGTTTCAGGAAAGAAACGCCATGGTAAGCAGGGGATAAGGGCAGAGGATGTGCTGCCTTCAGAGCAGGGCTCACCCTGACATTGAGAAATCAGAGGTTGCCTTAAGGTCTGAAGTACGAGGTTGAATATCGCAGCCATGCTGATGTTGGTATTGATCATCAGTAACTCCAGAAATTCTTCATAGTACTATTATCACCAATCTTTTTTTTGTTTTAACACAATTAATATTACAGTTAAGTAAACAGAAACACACTTATCTTCATTCTGCTACTCACTGAACAAACATAGTATTGTAACATCAGGACCCTGTGACGCTTCATCAGGCTAGGCTGACTGCCAAGAGCCAAGGGCTTGAAAAGTGGAGAGAAAAAAACAAACAAACAAACAGAAAAGATAAGCAAAACGTTCTCCTAGACATGGAAAAGGAAGGATTTCCTGACAGTGCGGGAGGGTTTCTCATCTAGGTGCTGCACCCTTAGGCAGCTTGGACAGCACTTCCCGCAGTACTCTGTCTCCGTCTGTTCCAGCGTATTACGATTTGGCAGGCGCCCGAGCTGCATTATGTAGTGTTCAAAGAGGCTGACACTTCCTTTGGCTGAGACATCTTTCCCGACTGAGCCTTCCCTGCTCAGCTTAAAAGAGAGGAAGTACCAGGCTGGTTCCTCTTGTTTGATTGCTAATGGCACAGCTCCACGGACCACCTAGCAGCTCCTTCCTGGTACGGCTGGCCGAGCAATTAGATGATTGCTTTATTACTCGGTTTATCTAAAGCAACTATAACATTTGTAGATACGGATTCCTCAGGAGAAAAAATGAACCACCTCAAATGTTAACCACAGACTTTGGTTTTGCTTGACTTCTGTGCCACTAGGAAATTTTTCTTTAGGAAAAGGTGACAAGAGAAAGGATATAACTAAGGCCTCAAACACTGGCTGAATAGTTTGGACTTCCTTTCGTCGTTAAAAGCAGCTGAAAGGAGCCTTTCATCATCATCAAGGACCCCACGGTATCAAGACTATGAGCCCTGGTTGAGGGATTGCACCTGGCTGGGACGCCTCATGAGCACAGCAGGGTCAGAATAAGGAGAAAATCCTGATTACATCCATGATCCTCCTGAAGACCTGGGCTTCTCCTCAGTCTTTCCTGGCAGAGATGGCTTCTCTTTCTATGCAAGTGTCACCCAGGGGACGGTGGATGGGAGAGAGGTGGTTTGGTGTTTGAGGCTCCATTCACTTGTTACCGTGGTACAGAGGGAAAGTTGCAACATCATTAGACTACCTTCAATCTAATCTCTGTTGTAGATATTTCATGCAAGAAAATAAAGGTTTTGGTTTTACCTGAGCCAAGATGGTGCCTTCAAGGGACTTGTGACTGAGTACACTGACTTGTGGAAATAACAATGTAAAGGAGTGAACACGCAGAGAAGGGAAGACAGCTGAAAGAAAGACAGCAAGTGGAGGTGAAGTGCCCGTATTACAAGACGGTTGTTTCCTTTAGCTTGCCTGGCTGCTCACTGGTAGCAGGAATTAAAGAGAAGCAGCAGTGGAAATCCTGCATGTAGAAGTTATCATGCAGGTTTTTTTCTTCTTTAGCCTATCCTGGTGTATCCTCAAAATATGAAGGGTCCTGCTCATTTTAATCCTCAGTGCTGGAATGTCTCTGTCTGTCCCAACATATTCTGTCCCCATTGTCACCACGAAGTGTAACAACACCTGTGCTGACAATGGTTTATTAGCTGATTTATAGGGGTAAATCAGGGGTAAATTGAGCCCTTCTTTAGAAAGCCTTGAGTTCACAATGCCAAGATATGCTGAGCATAAAAACTCGTGTGGGGAAAACAAAAGGGCCAGAACAATAGTGGCACTGTGTGGAGCCAGGTTATGTATGCAATCACGCAATCTCAGCAGGTCTGTGAAGAAAACGCAGCGTGCAGTATGGTGGATGGGTACGTAAGCACAGCGTCAACTGTTGTGTTGGCTCAGAAACATGTAAATATTTCTGGGAAAAAAGGTATATGGAAGAAAATAACACCAAAAGTAAAATGTTATTATTTGGTGGGAGGGAGGAGAACTTCGGGAAAACTTTTACTAAGCCCAAACTCAAGTTTTCAACTTTGGCTTTACTCTCAAGAAAACAGAAAAGCGTGAAAAGGGAAGAGTTGAAAGAGAGGAAAGCAACGTGCGTTAGTTTTGTTTGGACCACTACTTTTTGTAAAAATAACTCTTTTACCATTTCTAGAAATCATATTTGTTTTCAGTATTTATAAATATACTGTATATTAACTGTTTATAAAGACACGTATAAATTCCCTTTATGTATAGATGTATATGCATATACACACATATATAAACGCACATGTGTATAAAGAAGAGCTATTTCTCAGGTCTATGCACACATCTAGAAAGAGCGAGACTTCACCGTGGAAAGCTTTTGATGCAAAAGGCAGAAGAACGTGTGTGGGAAACTGTATCCTATAGTTTGGTCAAAGTGCTGTATCACTTTGATATCCACAGCCACAATGCTTAAAGTGCAGAATGAACGTACCAGTCTCACAGAAAGTCTGGCAGTACCGCTGGCCTAGTTTTTAACCTGTGATTTGATGTCAGGAGCTGAGGATGTCCATGTCTAAGGTTATCCTATGCTGGAAAAAAATTCTCAGAAAATTTCAACCTGCTATAGGTAGTGGAAAAAGTTGTATTCATGTTAAAGGATTCTTGTGTCAACTGTTTTGAAGCTCTGATAACCTTGGTGGCTACGTCCACGTTGTAGAGCAGACAGGGTCTGAGGCTGGGGACCTGTTGGAAATCACTGTGTGGCTCATGCCTTGTGCTACCCAGCTTTCTTCCCTTGGAAACTGGAGCACAGAAGGCAGCATTATAGCCTGCATCAGTTCTTCACCTTCCTGGCGTAGCTGGAAGGCGGTAGATACGTGTGCCCAGGTACAGGAGTTGAGAAACACTCTTTTGCCCCGAATAGCCTGTGCTGCCTTTTTGCAGTTAATTTCACAACCTTTCCATGGGGAAGCTAATAACAGCCACATAGGGAGAAGTTAGAAGACTTAGAAGATAAATTCCTTGGACCTACTCAGGAGGTAGAGTAGCTCTGCTTTGCTGAAGCAGGGGGAATGGGAAGCTCATCTCCTCAGCAGCACGACTCCGAGTGCCCACCTACACACCAAAACACACGTTTCTCACAAGAGCAGTCTGTGTGGCACTGACAGTATCTTTTTTATACAATAAGCCTCTTGCTTCAGCCAAATGCAAACTAGTAGTCCATACACAGTCTGAAGAGGCAGCCTTTGTCCCATAGATGAACAGGTTATAAAGCTCTAGCATTTGTAAATGTTTGGCTGATATTTTAACTCACGCAATCCACATAAAGCACATAAACAAATTTCAACACCCAAATACTTTGAAGCACCGTTCTCCACAAAACCAGCCATAGTGAGAATGGGACATATCAGCCTCAAAGACTGCCCATTTTATGGCCCAGAGCATACTCTCTCAAACTAACCAGCACGTCTTCTCTCAAAGGATGCAGGATTGTTTAGCAAGCAGTATGATCTGACTACATAGTGTGTAAGAGAAGCCAGCAAGAAAAATTCGCAGACATCTATATGCATGGATTTTATATATATATTTTTTTTGGTACAACAGTTTGGTTCTTCTACAGAATTTATAAAAGTAATCACATTTTTTTGTTTGTTTCATAGAAGAGATCCTTTTTTCGTGAATAAGTCAGCACTCCTCCTAGCTGCTGTTTTGCTTATGCTCCATCTAAAAACTTCTGTGCTTGTGAAACTCCCTGCTTCAGTAAGAGAAGGCTTCTGGCCTGCAGGGTCACTGTGGGAAACCAGAAAACATGAACAACTAGGTTCAAAACCCAAAAGAAAATGAAAAGAATAACCCATGATTTAAACAGATTGTATGTTTGTGAGGGTTTAGCTCACGATGTGTCAACACCCGGTGTGATGTGCAATGGACGACCTTTCATCCCCCCATTATTTAGACAACATTGATGATATGAGGTCAGTCTGGCCTGAGACTTGGGATGAGCTCCTTGGTACCAGTCCCGATGCCAAGAGTCTTTCCATGTTGGCCAAGTGCTGGCCCAAACCTCCCCGCAGAGCCCTCTGCACGGCGGCCGGCTGGAGATGCCCAGACCCCCCTCAGTCCCAAGGGTGGGCAGGGTTGGACACCCACAGCAGCTGCCAAACAAATCCTTGCAGACACCTCTGCAGAGGCTCAATACAGAAATGGGAAATCCCTACAACCGTGTAGTTTTGCAGGTGAAATCCGGTTGCTTTCAGCCTGGTGAGATCCTGATGGCTGGTGCTGCCGTATCTCTGCCCCTTCCCTGGGCTGTTATTCATCTAAGATGGACCAAGCAGCGGACATTCTGGCTAGTTCCTTCAGGCATGATAGATACAGACATTTCCTTTCTTGACCATGCAGCATGCACAGCATTCTCTGTGTCACTGGCTTATACCGTTAGGCGATACTTTATATCTGGAGTATTTTCTTTATCTAAAATGTTTGCAGATAGAGGTTGCCAAGGAGTAGCAGCTCAATCATTGCTCGTCTTCTGGCCTATGGGACATTCCTTTGCAAGCCCAATAGTTGCATATGGCATTTCTAATTTCAGCTACAGTGATTTAAAAAGCATGAAGACCAGTTTCCCTTAAGCCATCAAGATGCTAGGTATTACTTCATGAGGCATGCCTTTAGTGTAAACTCTGTCAGAGGTTTATGGGGGATTTTTGCAGACTGGAGGAAAACATGAATGAGAGTCATGGACTCTGATCAAGAGCAGGCTTTGGTGGTTCAAAATAAATCCTTTACTCACATAATCTTCCTTATGAAAAAAGAGGGTAAAGCAAGAAGGAATGAAAACCTCTGACCATTTAGTCTGAGCAGAATAGTTTCCCATATGTTAAAATAAAATATTCATTAATTGTAGCTTTCTTGGCATTGGTTCTATCACCAAAGTGAATTTTGCTTTACGTCTCAGACCCGCTGCAGCCCAGCAAGGTTGTGTCTGCCTCAGCTGCGGGTATGTTTCCGCTCTCCGGCTCCGATCTGCATCGCCTCCCTTGTTCAAAATGTTAACAGAAGGGACAAAAGAGATGGACTTTCAACCCTCCCTCACCACTACTGTGAACATCGCTACTGACAGCCCTCGTCAGGTTTTGCTGGCGATGGACGCCCGATCCGACAACGCGAAGGGAACAAAATATTCAGCTGGTTGGGGAGGGAGTGAGGCACCCAACCTGCCGGGGAAGCAGAACTGCACCCACTGCTCTCCCACACTAAAGCCTGACACCCAGCCTGTCTGCCAGGGTTTAACCCCCCCCCCTCCAGGCTGGGGAGGTCTGCGGGGGGTTAATGCAAGGCTGGGTTGCCACAACACTGGAGGCATTCAGAGAAGAGGGCTGCAGTTGCTGCATAGGCACATTTGGCCCAGGTTGCCAAAGAGGCTGTGTGTGTTACTGCAGAGGAGTACACTGCCTGCCACTGTTGGGCTATTAGTATGGAAATGAGGCATGTGTGTGACAGGTGGCCTTACAACCAACACAATTAACTTTCTCCATTAGCTGACGCACTGACAAAACAGATGCAGCATCAATAAGCACCAAAAAACCCACAAACACTGAATAGGAATGACACGTTGCACACCCCTATTATTTATAAGGAGGAACAGCATAATTTCTTTGGGATGCAGTGGCAAGTAGGAGGTGGTCGGGGCCTTTTCTCCCCTGATTATGATGTTTGTTTGCTTTCTTATAATTATTATTTTAATCTTGAACTTTATAGAGACGCTGCTGCGGCCCTTAAAGAGCTCTCAGTGATGCGCAGCAGACACGGGAAGGTTTGTTGCAGCTGTGGCGATGGGAGCACACAGGTCCTTTTGATAGGAAATAATTCAAGTTGCAGAAGTCATCTGACCAGATGCAGGAACGCCGGGCTCTGAACTGGAGAGAATTGCTTCCCAGCCCTCCAGTACGGCACATTTTAGTTGCCTCTGACAACACTGGTAAGGACAGTTAAGGTGGAGCGGCTGGGCATATCCCTAAGTTGAGCTAAAGGGCTCGTGACTTAGCCGAAAACATGGGGTTGAGGAGGAAGGCTTGGCATATTAGATTGCAGAAGAGGAGCATGTACTTCAAAGAAAATCAGTTTAAATGTTGGTTGTTCATAAGAAGTGAATGGAAAGAGGGGGTAGTTGGTTTTGGTTTTAAATTTCCTGGGTTGTTTTTTTTTTCAGTCAGGCAGCTACTCCTGACAATGCGTGAGAACCATACTGGGGCTTTAAATAAGAGCAACAACTTGAACTGTCTGAAATGCAGAACTGTAATGTAATAACGAAAATTTACATAACGATCTCCTTATGTCAGCTGGTACCTCGTGAAATATTTAGAGATGTACTGAGTAGCATCCTTGGCACATGTGAACTCTCATCGGCCTTTGGCTCCGCTGGTCTACATCAGAGTTTTCCCAGGTTAAAGCCACTAAAGATGCCATCCTGTGCTATCCCGGTATGAAAAGGTCCTGGAACAGAGCGTCAGCTGCCGGGTCGCCCTGGCAGCGTACTAATTCATGGCATATAGCTTCAATTAGAAGGATGTTTGAGGAGATAAAGCACCCAGTCTGTAAACCAGCCCAGGACTGCCATGATTAAAACCAACCGGCTGGCTTCCACTGGCCTGTGGAGTGATGGGTGGGAGTCAGCACCACAGCCCCGTGGGCTGCTGCGGCAGACGTGGTGATGGTGGTACGGGGACAGGAACAGGGCATGTTCCTCACACCTTCTTGAACAATCCCTTCAGGTCACGAATCGGGAAACAACATCCTGAAACCTTCATGGCCATGTCTGCTTTGTGTTTCAAATGTGAGTTTCCAGGTGTCAGCACAGTCATGAATTAAATTAAAGCTAAATTCTGTTCTGGGAGAAAACAAAATAACAAAACAAACCAGCACAACATCCGTATTTGTCATGGTATTCACTGCTGTCCTCCTTAACTTAACAGAAATTTAACACTGTTTCCTCTGTCTAGTTTTCTATACCACACCTGTGTGCAGAGACGTTTTTATATTGAGATTACATTCCCTAGAACCCATGGCATACGTACATAGCAGATATGAATTTCAGGACATTTTGTGCTCAGAAGCCAAAAATGGAAGCTTATTTGTCAAGTGCCTCACTTTATTCAAAGAAGTTAATATTAATATTGGTATTAGTATTAATGTAACATTAATAATATCAGAGGACGCAAGTCTGGTACAATTTCCTTGAAGGCTCTGTGTTGGATGTGCCACTTTTAGGATGAGACAAGAAACTGCTGTCCCGATGGTGGAGATCGATGTCGTACTGTCCACAAGTGCCAAGCTGAGCTGCATCAAGTTGGCCAACTTCTGTTCAGCCAACAACTGACCGTCCGAGTGCCTTCCAGCATTTTCAAGTGCACAGAGAATTCCTCCCCAAGCATCTGTACAATGGTTTTACAGTTTCTGAATTCTGCAATTAAAAAATGCTCTATTCCAGGCCACATTAAAGCAACTGAGGGTGTGTATTCACTGTTATGGACACAGATTACTATTTTTTAAAAAATCTTGCTGGTAGTGTGATCAGTGGTAGCTTGCCTCATCCCAAGCCAGAGGTTTTCAATGAAAACAACTGGAATTTTCAGAGGGGTCATTTGGAGACATCTGAAATCTGGTTTATAAAGCTGTTTTCCGACTACATTTCACAGATGCAGATCTGGAGACAGGAGAATTTCTTGACAGCAAGGCCAGCACCAGGCTTATGGTGGAAAGCACGAAATCTTACCTAGAAAGTAGCAATTCTCTCTCCATAATAATTACATGAGCTGTTAATTTTATGATTTTTTGTGGCGCTTTGGGATGCATGCCAGGAAAGACCCCGCTATTAAAGCATAGTTTAATTGACTGAATTATGGGACATCCAAAGCACAAAATCCTACTAATCTAATTAGATTCCCTTAGTTATGCATTTCCTTCTCTCTTCACTGTAAAGCCCATTTCCAGCTCTGGTGTGCAGGCACCTGGACTGTCCAATTTCGGTCTAAGGACCTTGCTGGGTAATCCCAACCCCATAAAGCTGGCTGGGCTTTCCCACCCCACACCCCCTCATATACCTGACCACCTAATTGCTCCTAACAAGTAGGTGTTAATGAGGTGGCTTGAATGGAGGTGTCTCCAGGGAGAAGGATGTAGAATGGTGTGAAGGTGGGTTGGTCTTAATGGGAAATTCCCATTTTAGTGCCTCTCTGTGACTAAGGAGTTGCAGCCAGGTGACTGACAGACAGACAGACAGCCTGTTGGCTCAGGTCAGGGTGCCTTTTCCACTTCGGCTGTGCCATGAGTGACTGGCTGAGATTTGGATGCTGTCACAACTGAAATTTCCTGGTTCCTCCTGTTCTCACTTGCCAGCGAGCACTGTATGAAAGGCTCGTGAGGAACAGTTTCATCTGATGAGTTTTGCCTGTTTTATAGGTGTGATTTATTTGTGCACAGGCTATGAGCAAGCCTTTTAGAAGGAAAGGAAGATTTCTAGAAAGTACCCCAAAATAAAGAGAGGG